>NC_090198.1:15887119-16044619 GCF_033026475.1 Channa argus
CCACCTCTGCCCCCTTGTGAGCTGGTGGACCCAAATGATGATCACACGCTACCCCGCCTGATTGAGGTGCTGGAAAGGAGACATCGAATCCGTCAGATGATGACACAGCAGTTTGAAAAAAACGGTATTGGCCTTTTGTCTACACCATTAAAAAATATTCTGGTTTATGGAGAGTGTACTTCTGTGCGTATTTTTAGAGAAGTATTAATAGAATTATTCAGATGCATCAGTCATTTGTTTTCGGTTTGTCACAGAATTGGCTGCTAAATTTAATGTGTTCTCTAACACAGCCAGTACGCTGAAGTCAATGCTTCAGCAATTTGACAGCCAGCTCAATGCAAAGGAGACCATCCTCCATGATCAACAAACCAAACTGACCGAGAAGGAGAAACTCCTCATCAACCAGAAGATGGAGATAGAACGATTAGAGAAAAAATCCAAAACGCTGGAATGCAAGGTTTTGTCTTTCACAGAGACTAAACTATATAATTTTTTTTTTTTTTTTAAGAAGTTTAAATTTACTATTCTTATCACACTACTGGTGTTCCTCTTCAGATTGATATCCTGCAAAAGACAACTGAAATGTATGAGCAGGACAAACGCTCACTCCAGGAGGAGCTGGAGACCCAGGAACAAAGGCTACAGAGAGAGCTGTCAGAGAGAAGGCGCATGGAGCAGCGTATGCAGGGTGTGGTAATGAACACCAAACACAAGTGGGAGAAGGAGTGTGTAAGTGGAATGACTGACAGTGGCTCAAATATGTGGTATGGTTGGGTTTTTGTAATGAGGGCTTACACATACTTGTCAGTATTTTACTCCACAAACACAAGACAATACAAGCTGCATATTTTGTCAAACAGATGTTGTTTTCTGCCGGTGTTCTCTTATTAGGAGAGGCGGGTAAATGCCAAGCAGCTGGAGCTGCAGAACAAATTGTGGGTGAAGGATGAAAAGTTGAAGCAGCTCAAAGCCATAGTGACAGAGAGTAGCAGTGGTAGTGGTGCTGCCATTGAGCGACCAGAGAGGCCCTCACGGGAGAGAGATCGCAACATCGCCCAAAAGAGGTCTGCCTCACCATCACCACTTCCTGTGAGTTATTTGCCCTTTAATGTTGCCTAATCCATCAGTTTTCTCTGAAACTTGCAAAATTTTTGCATGGTACTAATAATTATTATTGTGGTAATCCTAACTAATCTGAATGCAGTTTATATAATGTGCATGTGTGCATTTATGTGAGTCTCACTCTGACATCCACAATACTTGCCCCCATTCACTCATCACTTTCAGGAATTCAGCCAAACTCCCTCCCAACAAAATCAAGAAAATGTTAGGGCAGGTCAGGATCCTTACCCTACCACCTCCTCTGCTTACCATTCTGTGGCCTCCTCTATCTCCAAGTGGGAGCAGAGGTTCCCAGTAGACTGCAGCCAGGCTAAGCAACCTAGGACTCCTCAGTGCAGGAACCAGACTCCTGCCCCATGCCACAACGTCAGGAGCATGGCACGCAGGAGAGGCCAGCGCTGTGCCCTAGGCACTGTGGCCCCATCTATGACTCTTGTCTATGGGCTAGACCTAGAGGCAGGCACAAGGGTTAGTGTGTGTGTGTGTGTTTGTGTGTGTTCTCTTAGAGCCTAGATGTCCTTAAGAATGTTTTTGTTTGTGCAAGCCTTCAGTTTAAGCGTTGTCTTGGCGTAGATCTTTGCTTTTCAATAGATATCTGCATCAAGCAGAATGCTGCAATGCAGCAGAGTGTTTGTCTCATCTAGACTGCACATTAATCTGTCATCCTTTTAAATCCTCTTGACTTGCATCTTGTTTGTAGTTCTTTATTTTGCTAACTACTCTCTAGTATTGCTTTTCCTTGTACTGCATTATCATACATACATGTGACAATAATAAAACAAATCCCCACTAGTTTAAACACACATACACCTACACTGCCTAGTAGCAATTGTATTTCAAGACTGATAATTCACAAAAGGTAATGACAGTAACAATATACAATCAGTAAACTATTAATATACAGCAACAATGTAAACAATTGGGTAGTTTGTGTCTGCAATTTATCTGACTTGTTGAACCAGTTAGAAATGTTCTTACAAAACACATGGGGACCTATCCACCACTCCAGTTTAGAGACGGATGCTAATCAAACAGCTGATTGAATATTTCTTCCCATGTGCAACCGTTTCATATTTGGCGAAATTCTGAACCGCTCTGGGACATGTTTTTTGCATGTTCCAGGCTACTCAACTACTTCCACATTTTTTTTTTTTTTTTTTTTCTTCTCAGCGATTCAAGTAATGAAATGAAAAATTACATACTGATTATCAGGCAAAAAACTGCTTAACTTAACAACTGCTTTTGTAGAAATTGAATATTCAATACATAGTGGATCATACAGACATTACATTGGAAACACTGAGTTATTACTGAAGCCCCCTTTTTTTGAAGTCGTCTGTAATGCTTGTGAAGATTAACACAAGTTCCCAGAGTTTACCACCTTCTTTCACATCATAAATAATTTCATCTTTACATAATTTATTAGCTCCTTTGTCATAAGCTGTTCATCATTTCACAGGTCTATACCATAATTAAAGACTTTACTGTACAGTTTATTCTTTTAAAGCAACTGTGTATGCGGCTATCTAACCTCTTTGCTTAAGAATACACCTTTTCCTCTAATCTAAATCTATGTTAGTCTTTGCATCTATGTAGTTTTGCATTGCTACACCCATCTCCACACTGCTTTTGTGCTGCTTTGCATGCTACTTTTTAGTCACTCCACTGGGCTATTCTCAATGCAGTGTTTCTGTATTGCTGGAAGACTGTAATATTATTTGGGATGTGATTTGAGTTGACATGGGGACAATGGGATTCCCTTTGTAGTTAAATGCAAAATTGAAAAATGTATTTTCATATTAATTCTATGCAGTTGGGACCTGTCCCTCTCGGACTTCCAGTACTACATTTATTTTCAGCATTAACTAACATAATACTGTTTTTAAATGGTAAAAATACACTACTGACCTTTAAGACTTCAATGGTCCACATTGGTATCACATGTGAATAATTTTGCGGTTTGTCTTTTCCACATTGGGACCACCAGACAGCACTTCCAGCTCATCCAATGCACAGGCGCTCACACTCTGCTGGTGGGGAGAAATGGGTAGACCATAAGCCATCTTCTAATTTGGACCTAGACACTGTCATGCAGCCAATCATACCTAATGCAATCAAGGTGTCGACCCCTAACGAGAAGGCTCTGTCTAAATGCCACAAGTATGTGCTTAGACATCAAGAGCTTGCCTCTGATGGGGAGATCGAGACCCAATTGATTAAGGTAAAATTACATAATTGCTTAATTAGAGGCTTCTGGTTATTTTGTCTTGAATGATTTTGACTTCATCACATTCTGCTTGATTTTACAAAGGGGTCTTAGAAAATAATGGGATATCCATTTTGTACTGTTGATTGTGAATGTATTTCTTGTCCTTTTGGACATTGGTGTTTTTTTTTTTTCCTTTCTCAGGGCAATGTTTATAAGACAAGAGGTGGAGGACAAGCTGTGCAGTTTACTGACATCGAGACACTGAAACAACAGTACACAAAAGCATCAAGGTATAAGAATTATCCAAGTTTGTAACTGTTAATACCAATCCTTATTGTACATATGACAGCAAAGTGTCTTAATTTGTAGTCCAAGCATTTCTTAAAACACAAAAGGTAAAAGTGATGTCTTTTAATTTGTGAATTAATTACTATAAAATGTATTGCAATGCCACACCCCACAACAAAAACTTTCATAATTTAAACATAAAGCAGATGTTTTTGCAGCAGAAAGTAACTGAACAGGTATATAAAATGTCATTAACACCTGCATAGATTTAGTTAGCATTTCAGAAGAAGTTATTACTTCATCTAGCCTTTGTTTATACAAATGGGTGAAACTATTTGTTTTTGTCCAGAGAACTGATCTTTTTTGTTTTGTGTATTTTTTTTATTTTTTATTTTTATTTTTTTTAAGTCACAAAAGGCGATCAGTGTCTCCAGATGGACCAGATCAAAACGAGGACATGGAAAACAGGGTACAGTTTTAATTAAACTTAATAGAGCAGTATGTGAAATTCATATCTATTAGTAATAGTAATGTCTAACGTACATATGTTTAATTTTTAAATGTACCTTTTAGCCAGCTTTTGTTTTTTTGTGTCTGAGTGTTTGTGTGTGAGTATGCACAGTGACTGAATTACTTCTGAACCTTTTCTTTCTATTAGGTTCCAGTAGCAAGTACAAGTTCAAGCTATGGATATCAGAAGTAAGCTAATAAAACCTTGTGTGTGCACTGTTGTATAGATGACCATGGATTGCCTTTTTAACATTTTGGACTCAATTGTTTGTGTCTTTCTTTTTCTGTCTTTCAGACGCAGAAAGCCTTAAGCTGTTGTGCACATGAAGAAACTTTTAGAAAAAAAATTTCATGACAAGACCAGTCAAGGGAGCACCATGTAAAACTATGCATTTTTCTTTTTTCTATAGGATATTTCATATGTTATTACAAGTCATTGACAAGCAATTACAAATTAATTATAGCTGAAATTGCATTGACTTATTATTGCAGAACATTTCAGTTATAATGTTTTTTCTTACTGAATCCTGGAATTATTACTTCTTAAAGACATGGCCATTTAAAATAGCAGAATATGATTTCATAATACTTGTTTTTTATTCATCTTGTCACTGCATTTTACTGCTACCCAAAGGTTAGAATACATGAATGATAGAACAATATTTTTTTTTCTTTGCTTTATAATGTCAGCTTGCTTTTTTCAAAGGCCTTTCCTATTTTTAATGTTATACTGAGCATATTGCTACCTAGATCAGTGGCTTTTGGCTTGTCCCATTCAGGGATTGCCACAGCAGAGTGTGTTCTAGCAGTAAGGTGGCTGGGTGGGGTGGGACTTGAACCTGCGGCCTTCTGCTTCCAAACTTAATGCTCTAGCCATAATATAGGATTTGCTGAAATCCACCTGTAAATAAGTGTTATGGGGTGTGTGGTGTTTTGTTTTTTTGTTTTTGCTTCTGTTCATTGACCCTAATACATGTAGCACCCTGTTCTTTTTGGTGGCATTAAATTATTTTGATCACCACGTTTGTCAGCTATTTCTTTATCTATGAAAACCTTTTTTGTGGGCGCAAAATAAAATGGTGTATAGAAAAAACTTATGTAGATGAGATGTGTAGTCGTTAAAAATAGTAAAATAAACGTAACAATTGTAATTAATAATAATTAAGTGAATGTTACCAGTGATAATTGTAGGTGATGGTTTGAAATGACCATACCTACATGCAAGGTAAAATTAAATGTATACCAAAAAGGATGTGTAAATTTGAAAAATTTGCTTTCCCATGTGGAGTTTCCCTTAATTTATCGAATGCCTTCTAATTTAGCTCTTTCAAATTGGATATTAATTTATTTATTGCCTTTTTTTTTTTTTTAATAATTTAAAGCAGATGTAAATAATGGTGTCTACTGAAAAGATGAAAGTAATTATATTGAAAAGATAAAATTACTCGTGTTATCATTATGCAAATTATGTAATTATTAATCTAGTATTATTAATCCTAGTAAATTGCATTATGGCAGAATAAACTTAACAGTCAAACATTTCTCCTGCTTTTACTCAGACATTTCAAAGTTAAGGGTTCACCTTCAGTCACAGTGTTCGTTGCTTGTTATAGGGCTTATACTTCCTTTTTTTTTTTTTTGCCAAAAAGATCAAAAGCTGGTAAATGTCAAGACCTTTTTTTTAACAAACTTTAATCTGACCTGGATCTAAAGTCCACTGTCTACCCATGCTAAAATAATCACTGTGCACACATTCAGCAGACTAAACAAAATAGTAGTTCACAATGTGAACAGCAGGTGGAACTAAATACCTTTTAGATATCACTTATTCCCGAGCATGGCTCAGTGCACAATATATTCTTCAAATCTGCTCAACAAGCCATAGATACAGGCTTACATGTTCTCAGTCAGTTTTGATATTCATTATCACTTAAAGTAAATTCGTCTTTGTAATCCAATTTCTACAGGTTATTTCCCATCTTTACCGGCCAAGTATGTTTATGCATACACTTTCTCTGTACATACAGGTTCTGAATTTGTACACAATTTGAGCCAGTAGAAAGCCAGAAGAACATTTACCAGATGTATTAGGGTGGGTGAAGAAATGGAATGAATAGATATACAAGGGAAATATATTTTACTCTGTGTTGGTGGCAGACATAAATAAGACTCAAGTACTGTGTACAACATCTAAATCTTAAAGTACAAGTAAAGCAGATTGTATTTTTAAATACTATTCATTTTGATGCTGTTGATAACAAGAATGTGCAAATATATGTGGATGGTGGTCAGCATGAGCGCTCTCACTGGTCTCCAAATACACAGCAAGTTGTGATCCACTTTGCCTTTTGACTCTTGTTGATCATGGCAGCAATAAATGTTTCCTATGATGACCCCTGTCCACCATTAAAACCATCAGGTTGTGTTGACCATTGTATAACTGTATGTATTGAGAATCTGCATTGCAAATAAAATAACTATTAACTAAAACAGACAAGTATTTACAGTGGATTAAAAAGTGCAAGTATGTTAAAATATACAAACTGTGAATGAATAAATACCAAGCTAATAAATTACTTCTCACAAACAGTGTCCAAATATTATCCTTTCATTTTGTGGTGATTTGTGTTGTCCACAGGATGTCCATCCTGTCTTGTGGCCCAACCTGTTGAGCACTGGCTGGAAGTGGTAAAAATGTGGGAAACGGCTATCAGCCAATCTCAACCCTTGTGTCTCCCACTTGCCTATAAAAATATTGACCCTTCCTTCCCTGCTTGTTTAACAAGCCAGCGTTTAAGCTGTGTCAGAGCAAATACCACATGACAGTGCTGCTTTACTAAATGGCTTCTTTAACTCAAACACTCACTAATGGCTGCTTAAACACAGCTCCTTTTATCCATTGTGGACTACTTTGTGTTTGCTTTAGTACAGTGTAATGGGTTGGTCAACTTTTTGTATACCGCTGAGTATAAAAGTGAGAGATAACAAAACACTGTGTTTGATATCTGAGGCTTACACTTTCAGGACGATTTTCTTTCAAATGTGGTACAAATATGATGTGGATAAACAGTATTTGAGTTTCTTTTGAGCTTGTATATACACACACAACTATGTCAAGGTGCGGGTTAACAAATAGGGAAAAGCAAGCATATTGCCTTTTGCATAGACTTTCTGGCACACAGGTGAATGGTAAATCAGATCAATTAAAATTGAGTGGATTGTCATATTAAACTCCCTGTAGGTCAGAACACCATCAACCTGGATTGAATAAGGCATGCTTTTATATTATTATGCATTGTAATAATTTAGAAAAATAAAATCTTGGGGTCAGTGCATTAAACGTTTAAACCATGTTTAATAATATTGACTCAGTCTTAACCTGTAAATGTAGCTGAAGTCTCTTTCATTTTAACAAATACATCAGATTTTCATGTAGGTTTATAATACAACATTTAAAATTATTTAATTTTAAAAAATCATATTTTCTTTGTGCAATTATTTTCGTTATTATTGAATTTAGAGTCAGAAATATCGGATTGGGACACAGGAAAAGTGTGATAACAGATAACTGATGGATGCTTGAATATCTGATTGGGCCGCCCTCCACCCCCATTTTCATAAAGGAAATGGATGAGTCCACACCTGCCTTAGTTTGATTATGGTAAATGTTACGGCCAATGCCGCTGATTGAAGTTTCAAGTAAAAAAATAAATAAATAAGTAAGTCAAATCAGTTAAGGTACACAAGAAACAAGAAAAACATTTTAGCAAGCTATAAAAACAAGCAACCCGCCGTACAAGAAAAATAACTGAAGGTGAGCATTAGCTTAACATTGTTTGGCTAACGAAACTAGCTAGCTGACAATAGCACTGGAATTATTTAGTGAGTGTTAGCTGTGGCTAATTAATTTGTTAGTTCATCCATTTTCTGGTAGTTGGGTCTATAGACAGCTAGTTTTTTGGGAGTTTAAAGTTTTACAATAACTAGAGCACATTTTTGGCATATTGTTAAGGGCAATTCACAATAGCACTTACCTGTTAGCTAAAACTGTTTGGTTAGTAGTGAAGGGATTTAGACCTCAGCACGTGACAAAAAACAAAACAAGTAAGACTTTAAAATTGGTTTTATTAATTTATAATTTTGTAAAGTGAAAGCAAATGCAGTTTTTTTTCGTTTCTGTGAAAGTGTAATTTTACCCTCCACCAAATGTGGTTTGCAATATAAAAACAGTAGATCGCTTTGCTTCGGAGATTATCATCTGTGAATATTATCTGTGAATTCCAGGCACATGAAGAATATTTGAAACTGACCCAGCCGACCATCTGATGGCAATGTAAGGCAGCAGAAAACGTGAGTACAGGAAAATTATAGCATAGCTTTATTGTACAGCATTCTTATATCAGCACACTGATTCTGAACCTTAATTGTTGATCACAATAATTTCAAGTTTATGGGGACACAATCTGAAAACCCAGATGTTTGTGTAGCCATAGTGTACTAGTTCAGAGTGGTTTAGTCTGTAGAGAATAGTATTATTGTAAATCCTACACAGGTAGAGCTGAACAATAGTTGCAAATATTCAAATGGGACAGAAGCCCTACAGAAGCCTATTATTTTTTTTTTGTCCATTATAGAATATTATCTTATAAGTTTTTCATGTTGGGTAAGTGTTGCTGCCTTTTTTTAGGGATGTCTGTAAACATATTCATGTAAATTCTACCTATTACCTTACTTTGATTTATGAAAGATATCCTTAGTTACTAGGGGACTTGTTCAGTTTGTGTAAGTTCAGAGAGTAGAAGTAAACAGACCACCTTTCTGTAAGATATTTACACATGTGATCTCTAAATGTGCCAAGAGACTTAAGAGACAAGGAACATGAATGTCTCTGCTTTCCCGATGCAGTTGGTTGTTAGTCATACTTTAGTGCTTCGTGTATTGTAAGTCTTTGTTTAGAGCAACAATAGTACTCCAAAAATACTTGGTGCATTCATTCTTTCAGTGAGAACAAAATTTGGCACAGTGGGGGTGCTGTCACAGTGAAAAAGGAACCTTGTTCAGCTTTTGCTGTAATGATTTTTGTCTATGAATGTCAATCAAGTACATGCAATAGATATCAGCAAGATAAGCTACATTACAAGCAGCATCATTCTTTTGTTTACTGATATTCATAGCAACTGTTGTTGTTTTCTTTGAAAAATCTTGGTTTTAAAATCGTTTTGTTGTCTGATAAGAATACAACGACAACAATTACATACACAAGCTGGACTTTCTGGAACCTGTTTCATCTTTTGTCATTCTGTATTGTTCTTTAGTTTTTCTCACATGAACATTTTTGAGTTTAAATTAGAAAGCTGTGTTCATAGACACTGTATTTTGTTTAAATAAGGCAGATTTGGAACAGGTCTTTTTTTCCTCTTATCTCTGGTATTATACTGTGTGTGTGTGTGAGAGAGAGAGAGGGCATATTTAGATATTGTTATTAGTTGTCATTGCATGTGTATTTGTAACAATTGTGTTTTGGCTAAATATATTGAATTAACCTCTTGGTCTTTCCAGATTACACTCTCTGTCACCGTCATCTTAGAAAATATACGATCTTCTTTCTATCTATCTCCTGTTTCTCCTCCAAAAACAACAGTGTTTGTACAGTGTGTGTGTACACTTGTGAGTGTTTAGAGTAAACAATGGTGGTGGTTTCCCATTTAATTTTAAAGTTGCACCTCAGTTGCCTTTATCTGTCGCATTGAACCTTACCTTGTTAAGTGAAGGGCACCACAATTCTATTACATTGGTGGTAGTGAAACAAAGCATTTTTATGTTTATTAATGGCATACATTCATTGAAAGGACCTTTTGAGGAATTAATTAAAACCTGTCTCTCAAAATTATGTTTTGTAGAGTAATAGAGTCTGCTCTGTATTCTACAATGGATTATGTTCTTTGGCAACAAGTGCTACATTCATGTACTGCACAGAAGTGTTACGAAGGTAGCTGAGTGGATGGTCAGTGTACAAAGCACTTGACTTTGACACCAAAGACCATAGTTTAGAAAGATCGTTTTTTAGATAAGGCAAATGTAGAAAGAAAAAACACATCTGGTCATGTGTCAATTTTGGCTTTTTATAAATATTGAACATAATAATCTTCCCCCTTTTAATAGAGCTTGAAGTTGCTAGAATAATCTAAACATTAATCATGTTGCAGTTGCCATTACTAGAAAGTGAAGGTAATAAAAAGATAAAATATCCTGTATATAAAGACCATGGACAAGTCTGCAGGACATTCCTTAAACTTTCAGTTGCGTTGATTTAAAAAAAATAAAATAAAAAAATAAAAAATTTGAAAATGTTTTGCTCTTGTAAATTATTACATTCTAAATTTACTTTTTTGGACACAGTTGCAGAATGACAAGTCGCAATCTGTCATAGTATTAATCATGATGTTTTGTTTAGCTGCTGAGCTTCTACAGATGTAAGGGAGGATCAAATCCAGCTCAGTTTCAGGAAGTTCCAAATATTTTAAGCTTCTATTAATAGTCTGACAGTGTTTATAAAAAAAGGAGCAGCAGTACACTAAAATGTATAAATGTATATACTATGCATATGCTATATGCACACTTTATCTCAGATCAAACCCCAAAACACTGCTGTAAAAACATTAATAAAATTGCTAGTGCTTCAATATGAGTTGAAGATTTTAGCATATCTGTCCCACATGCAGAATCAAAAAAAGAAGAAGATAGAATCAGTGTTAGTTTGCTTCAGCGTATGGCTGAGAATGTTCTTGCATTTGTGGTTGTGACTAGCTGACATGAGGCTTTTTGTGGCCTGTGAAAACCCTCTAATATCTGGCTTTCACAGTTTAAAAGTTAAAGGCAGGGCTTGTGTACCGGGTATAAGCTATAACATCCTCCACAGGTGATAGCCACTGTTAAGCCTGTTTACCCACTTTGCCTGTTGATCTTGCTAAAAGCCTCTCACACCCCCTTAATACACACACACTCAAATACACACACAGAGCAGGAGTGTGTGTACCCAGTTTAAACACACACATTAATAACAACTGTAATGCCATTCTTTGTTGAGTGCTTTTACAGGTTCAACATTGACCTTAATGTTTAATCTTCCTGCACAAATGACCATCGCTTGATATGCAAACAACTCCTTTGTCACTGTCAGCCAACTCCCATGATCTTTCTTCTTTAGCCCAACACAAAGGTGAGATTACTCTGAGATAATTAATATATTGGATTCTACAGACAGTTTGTCAGGGGGCTGACAGCATTATAAAAAAGAGGTCTCCTGCTTTCTGCCAGAGGACAGGTAGTGACCATGTACATAGCAGCCTTTTAAGAGTATAAGCGGTTTTATTCTAAATCTCATGATTTCAGTGACTCCTATGTTGCACATTACACTTGTATGCCCTTCAGTTGCCCAGTCACAAACCTGATGCTAAATGCATATAAACAATGTATCACTAGGTAATTGGTTTTGTTAGTAAATTTTTTTTTAAGCATGGACTGAAGTCTGTACATGCCTACATCCACACTATGTTATCTCTCCATAAGATGTCACTGTAGTCCATCCATTCATTCATGCATTCCTTTTTTCATTGTTCCCTTCCTTGCCAATAGGAAACATCTGGGAGACCTTTGCTGTGGACTACTGTCAAATGGAGCAAATTCTCATTACAATGTCTGAAAGTTCTACTTATTCTTTCCAAACTTCACCTCCACCCCTTGCACCACTTTACTATCTGATGCATTAAACAGTTGCTTCTTATGCAGATGTGCCATTTTGAAGTCCCTTGTTTTGCCCATCATAGTATATTTACTGTCTGTGGCAAAAAATGTTAATGGACATTATTTTTTAGTAGGGATGCTCTGTGATGCTTAGCCTTACAGTGCACACTCTGTTGTTGTTGTTGTTCTGCTATGAAAAACATATACTTAAAAAAAATAAGATTTGTACTGTAATACTCTTTTCTCACTTTTGTCCTTATTCATGCCATATATACCCCCAAACATTTTCTCTCCCCATTACTCTATCACAGACAAATCCCCAGCTCAGTTTGAGTTGGGAAGCTAGCACTTTGAATGGAATATAAATGACATCATTACATAATATTCAATCTACTGCTGCACCAATATCCTATTCCTCAGATAGCCCCCTTCACCACCCACCCCATATGCTCCGGACGCACTGTCTCCTGTTCTTTTTCGTGGAGAATATTAAAGAGTTATTAAATTAATCTGTGCTCGCTGGCGCATGTTATTGCAGTGCACAGATTTGTGGGGCGAATAAAGCCGTTAGGCTGCACCCTAAGCTGATTTATTAAGGGTGCCAGGGAATCACCAAATAGACCTGATAACCTGTTTTATTTTGCATAAGTGAACACTTTTTTCAAATCCGGTTATATCCCCCCTTCCCCAATTTTTCATTCAAGTTTAGCTTTTTGTTACATTTTTCTCTGACCTGAGGCTGTATAGTGTTATCACATTCTCTGTTAATACAATTATGAGAGTGAATAATGTGTATAGAAGTTAAAGCAAAATATTGCATATGATGTAATATTGCTCATATAATGGTCTTTTGAATTTATCTAGTTGCTTGCTTTGTTCCTACTGAAAATTGTCAGCTTTTATTTTTTTGGTGGACCTTGGGCTGAGTTGTAGGTCATAACTGTTTTTATGTATTGTGCGTTTCATTGAGCTCTACAAAGTCTGTATAGTCATTAGAAAACAACTTATCTGAAGCTCATCTCCTTCTGTTAAAGTACATTCACTTGTCAATATCTCACTATTGTCAACAATACTAATACTTTTTTTTTCAGTAGCAAAATGGGAAATGTACACTAGCTATAGCAAAATATGAATGGCACACAATACAGAATGTATTTGGTCTTATTTAATGAACCATATGAAAGACAGGTGTAATTCAAGCAGGTGGTTCTGCATTTACAATGGTGGTTCTTCTCTACTTATGAATCACTGAAGAAATATAAAGATGGTGTAAAATAATTTTTTGAAAAGATATGTAGGGGATGTGAGATGGAGCCGCCCAAAAAGTGCATGTGTTGTGTGCACAGTCAGGCATCTGTGAGTTCTCTTACCCTGAAAGAATCAGCAGATTTAACACCCACTGATTCCACCCCAGATTCCTAACCTCATTTATCAGAGTGTATGCCAGCAGTGTAAACATTTAATCCAGCATGAGATTTTAGGGCTCCTTTGGGTCAACAGTTTAGCTGTTGCTTTTTTTTTTTCTTTTTTTCAAAGCCTGGAGACAAAGTCTGCTTTCAATTATTTTAGCAAAATTGCTTTACATGGTCCACGCATGATTAAATATTCATTATGTAAAACTGAGCACTTTCTTTGTATATAAATCCATATTAGATTTGGCTGGCAGGCTGCCTGAAGCCACATGAGAATGGTTTCTGGTACAGAAACCCTCCTTAGCAGCTCCTTTTCTCCTGGGTTTGTTTGTTTTTGTCCGGATGTAAATGACGACTTGTTGAGATTTTCCTACCTTTTTTGTCCTTCGGGCTAGGCACACATAGGCCTTTTCAGTTAGGGGAAATGT
Organism: Channa argus; assembly: GCF_033026475.1. Classification (NCBI taxonomy): domain Eukaryota; kingdom Metazoa; phylum Chordata; class Actinopteri; order Anabantiformes; family Channidae; genus Channa; species Channa argus. Next base: position 15,900,832 of record NC_090198.1, read on the forward strand.
TGGAATTTAAAGTGGGCATGGGAAAAATAAACAAGTGTGTCAGTTGGTCTGGTGGCAGGGGAGCAGAATCAGTGCAAAAAAATGGATAGGGTCTAAAGAAAAGCTGCTTGTATATGTATCTGTCTCCAGCACAACTCTGTGTATGTTCAGAATGGAGTTGTGTGTTTTCATGTGTACACTGTATGTATTTGGAAAACAGTGGGCAGGGGGTAAAGAGGAAAGGTATTCTATTTCAAATATGACAGGCTTCCCTGAAAATATTTACCTAATACTTTTCTCTTTGCAAGCAAAATTGACCCCTTTCATTGCAAAGATTGGTCCAAAGACCTCATTGAAAATAAATTCAGGAGTATTTGAAATTCCTGAATGGATCTGCCAGGGCTACCTAGCGTGAGCCCATGTTTATTTGTTTTTCCAACTGCAGGAGGGGATCAGGGTTATGCTGACTCAGAAGGTATTTGGTTTGTCTTCTGTTACAGATACCATGGAGGGTCTCTTACTGCAGATGGTCAGAAATAGGACAAACCTGAATCAGCTGTGTACTCTTGTTTTCTCAGAAAGACAAAAAACTACTTCTCTGTGCCAAGTAAAACATTTTATAATTTTCTACAATGGTGTTTTATATCGTGGCTTTTTAGCATTATTTTTGCTAAACCGGTATAAAGTAACTGCGGCCACTTTACTAGCCATCTGGCTTTTGGCAGAGCAGTCCTGAGCTGTTGGATTGTGGCTAGTTGTACAGTAAGTGTCTGAGGAATGCATATCATTCTTGAAAGGATTGGACAGGTACTAACGGTGGAAAAAAGAGCCTCATGTTCTTTAGAATAACATCTAAAGAAAGGGAAATTTTAGTAGCAGAAGCTTCAGTCCTAACCTCCATCTTATTTTCTCCATCAATTTTATAAGAGGGCTATATGCCAGGAATTGAGAGGCAGTCGCATAAAAAGGTGTGGGACTGTCAGACTACCAAGAAAATATTCTGGGTGGCCCTAACACACACAGACTCAGATGCTTTGTGAGTTTGTAACTTGAAACGGTTTCTGTTTCACACTGAACTATTATTATTCTATATATATATATATATATATATATATATATATATATATGAATGAGAGAGAACTACAGGGAGGGGAACTACTTCTCTCATGATAATAGTTCAGTGTGAAACAGAAACCGTCTCAGTTTTTTATATATATATACACACACACACACACACTAAGAAGTGGTAAAGGTTCCTTTTTGTTTTTGTATTCACAGCTACATTGTGCGGTAAACAAAACACTGTTTCCTGCAGCATCCCTTATTGAAATCAAGTTTCTCCTACTAGTATGCTTCTGACACTGAATCTCCTGCTGTGTTGTCATAAATAATGGGGAATCAAAAATCCATCAATTCATTGTCTGTAAAAATGAATTGATAATATGTGTGAGTATATGAGTTTTGTGTCACTTTTTGAATTTTGTAAAAAAAGAAAACAAAAAAACAACAACTTTAATTCAATTTATTACCCTGCTGTACTTTGACATTACCATATTGAGCAAAGTTTTGAAGCGGTCAGTGGATCCAAGTCTTATCATGCTTAATTGATGTTTGCTTATGTTGAAAAATTATTTTGCTTTTACATATTCAAAGCCTTCTTTGAACTCTACATTGCATTTGAATTGTGGAAAAAATTCAGGTGACTCTCAGTTTTATTATTCATTTAAAAACTAATTTATTAAGGCGTATCAAATTTGACAATGAGTATCTTCTCTGCCATTCTGTCATCTTAACCTTGGTTAACTGGGTTTGATTGGCACATGGAATGAAGAGGCCAAAAAAAGAACAATGGAGAAACAAGGGTTTCTCCATTAGGAGAATTAAAATCCAATCGGAGCTGCAGGCAGTCTTTGTTAGGGGGCTGGTACAACCAATTATTTTAATTTATTTTAATTGTTCCATTGACAGAACATGCTGCATGTTTCAAAGGCCTGTACTAGAACTTGAAAGATGAGCTCTCATTCTCCATAATTGTAATTGTCATTAGATTTACCTATCAATGTCAAAATAGCTAAAAGGGGATGGAGGTAATCACAGGTGAAACAAATTGGTGGGTTGGAGGCTCTGAACCGACGAGGAAATCATGTTTATTATGTTTAAAGTTTACATGGCATTCTTTAAGTTTTACCAGTATCATTAGTGTTTAAACATTAAGATTACTTTATTTGAAATGTTAATGTTTTTTCTAAACTGTCAAACAAAAAGAGGTACACAGCTTTAATATTTTAAATTGTCTAGTCCTGCTCCAAAGTCTATTATCCCTGACAGATTGCTTCAAAGATGCTATTCCTACATGTCAAACTAGAGGAATTACATCCATAAATCACAAAGTGGAAGATAGATTAGGCTCACCTGCTACTTTGCGCTGATGTGGTGCAACTGTGAACATCAAAGCCAAATCTGCAGTAACATTCATGCCTTTCATAGTGAAAAGCCTCAACACAGGGGCTTGCTATGGTTGATGGATCTTTCAGACAAACACAGAGTGAGGTAGTCTGCAGTCCTTTCTTGTAGTCACAGTGTACTGTGAAATACTTAGTAACTGTCTCAACCCAATAGGGGCTCAGTCCAACTGAATTGTTGGCACTCCTGACACATGGAATCCCTTGTATACTGCACAGGTCAATTTTTGGTTTTCTTTTTTCCAAATTCAGCATCAACATTGGGTTTTCAGTAATTTTCCCCGCTAAGTCTATCAAATTTGCTCTTTACAACATCAGAAAGATCAGACCCCTAACTCAGTCACCTCCTAAGTCATATCTCATCTTAATTACTGCAATGGGGCAACAAAACCCCTCCAGATGACCCAAAATGCAGTAGCACATCTTATTTTTAATTACCAAAAAAAAAGACACATCACACCACTTTTTAGATCTCCTGTGGCACCTAAAAGCATCTGTCAAATGACTATTTGTAAATGGTCTGCGCATTCACCAATTCATGCACACACTTACAGCAGCAGCAGCGCCATACAAAGTGCTGGCCCCATCTAAAGCAACTAGGGGTTCAGTGTCTTGCCCAAGGCCATTTTGACATGTGTACAGGAGGAAGTGGGGATTCAACTGCCAACAAGAGATTGGTGGAGGACCTCTTTACCTCCAGAGTCACAGCCGCCCCCCCGATACTGTATAAATGTTGGTGCATAAAGTGGCTCTAAGTCATTGGTTTAAATTTTCACTTACTGCCATTTACAGTCATAAGAGACCTTGCCAAGCTAAAACAACTAGCTAAAATAGCATAACAGTGTATGCAGCCTTTTCCAGGTGGGTTTATTCCAGTGTTGTAGAAGGTATAATCTGGAGCAGCAGAGGTCTGTTTATGGCCTCAATGATGTTTGAATGTCTGGAACATGGGTGGTTTTCTTAATGACAGCATTTTTATCGTAGGTATCATAGCTTTGAAAATTTTTTTACATGGCAAACACCATCATAAGACAATCACAAAAAGCATATGTGCCCTTTTTCTGGTCTCTGTTTGCGTACCATGTCACAAGTTAATCTAACCTAGGGAGTTAATGATATCACTGTGTTGCACCGAGGTTTCATGAAATATTTAATCTTAAGGCATCTTAACACAGTGATGTCAAGATCTTGAGAATTATGAAGAAAACCATTTAAATGGCAGTTGAGCAAGCACTGAGCAACACTGGTTAAGAAAAACTCCCTTTCAATAAAGAGAGAACCAGGCTCAGGGTGGGTAGCCATTTCCCTGGGGGTGAGTTGGGGTGAGTGGGAGGCAGATAAAGAGAAGCACCACTATCGGGGAAAGAGGACACAAAGTTCATGAGATCCGTGCAGACCAAAAATGTTTCTCTGCATGTACTGTCCATAGCCCTAGGGTGTCAGAAAAGTAAACTAGCGGCTTGTTTCCGACATTTAAGATATGCAGTGTTTACTTCAACATTCTTGACTCTGTTTAGCAGTTACACAAACTTCAATTCTCTTCCTTTTTTTTTTTATCCTGTTCAGTAAAATATTACAAAGGAACGCATATTCTCACTGGTACAACTCTTTAGATTTGTTATCATGTTTTCAATTGTACATATGTAGAATATGTCCGCGTTTATATCCCCAACTGTAGTATCAACAGAAATGTGCCCTTGCAGTGCAAATAGCTACTATGAACACCCTATTTGCCCGATATGCAAAACTTCTTTCACGTCGTCATTACGGGGTATTGTTTAAAGAATTTTGAGAAAAAATAATGAATTTGATTGATTTTTACAGCCTGATTCTATTTTGGAATCAGGCTGTAACATAAAAAAATGTGGGAAAAATAAAGTAATGAATGCATGGAATAGTTTTTCAGCATCACTTTGAGACAGGATGGTCCTAAGTTTGGCAATACTTGATAATATAATAATATATATATACTTGATGATTTAAGCATTAATTTATAAAATTAAGGGACATCCAGGTCTTTGTCTTTTAGACATTTTTGCTGTTTGACTAGTTGATTGGTTTTGTGACATTTCATAGATGAGTATAACTTGTCATGTGTACCAATAGAAAGTTCTGAAGTATTTTCTAATAATCTTACTGAAAGGAAATGTGTCTTTGTGTGTACACACAACCTTGCTTATAGGTTTCGACAAAAAGGCTTGCCAAATGACGATAAATCGATTTTGATTTTTTTAAAATATTGTTTTTAATCATGTAGCATTAAAGCCAATAGGTTTTTTTGTGTGACATGGCTTAATTATTAAAACTTAGGTGTGCATTCATTTTCACTGACCCTCAAACTCATCAGCAAGCTTAAGCACACAACACAGTTTGGCTGGTGTTCAGTCCAATTCAATAATCACATTACCTTAGAGCAGAACTGAAGCCATTTTTATAAACAAGCAATCAGCATAGTAGCAAATTTATTTCACTGCTTCATAATTAACCTTGGGAGGAAAACTCATTTAAGACTATTAAATCATCAAATGAGCTCAGGTAAAGCTAAACTTGATTATGCTACACGGGGAAAAAAAGTAAATCCAGTTACAGGCTTCGAGGTGAGAAAATACCATCATTTATGGTAGCCAAAGCAGCTCTCTATTTGAGCCGTTAAATTGTGGCTCACACATCAATGCAATTAAACTCGTCAGAGGAATACTGACTTTCTGGTTGAATTCACAATGTTAATTAGCCAGTTGGGATTTTTTGAAATAAGTTATTGCTCTGCTTTATCTTGTGCTTTGGGTGAGTGATTCTCATAAAGACTAGAGCCTTTCTCTCTGCCTTCCTATCATACACAACGTGTGGGGTGAACTTCCAAAGTAATTGCAAGGAAGTCTGTAACTAATGATTTCCCCAATGCCGTAGTACATAATGTGCTGCTATTTAAAATGCATGCAAATATTTCTTTTCTTTTTTCTTTTGTCAGAGTAGATTTAAATTCCAACTTACAAACCTTTGTACCATTTTTTTTTTTCAATTTGGGTTCATTTCAAATTTTGTTAAATAGATAGCTATATAGATGTTTTCACTAATTTATTTCTATTTTCTCAGTGACTTTGACATTTTTTTCTCAAGCTGTTTTCAGAAAGGAACTCTTGGGATGGCCTTCCTGCCACGACCCTCCTATTTTATCCGGGCTCGGGACCAGCACCAAGGTGGCTGGTAGGGACCACTCCTAGTGGGGTGGGATTCAAACCGGCGGCTTTGCATCCCAACCCCCAATGCTCTACCACTGAGTCACCAGGCCCCCCACATTTACTGCATGTAAAAAAACAAAAACAAAAAAAAACTAAAGAACCTCAGAAACCAGGTTTCATGTTAAATCATTCCAGTAAGCATTGATCAGTATCTATAAATACAGTAATTATCTCTGGAACAAGCTATTATTTGCCTTTAAATGTGCCAAACAATTAAAACTCCTTTCATATGGGACACTTAGTTTTAACGAGGAGCTTGTTCAGTTATAATTGCATTTTGAAACACAAGTAAGGTAGGTTTTTCTTTTACAAATGGCTGGTGCTGTGGTGGTTATCCCAGCATTGCCTGTGACCTTTGAAGCTGTCACCAATGGGCAGCTGTAATCTATCAAGATCAAACTTTTCCTGTGCTCAGTCAAACACGTGGGAGAGTGGCCACTGACATTAAAACTCAATTAGCGAGGCTACTTTCTAAATAATACATTAGCAAAGTGCTAATGTATTATTTTTTTGGGCAGTGTTCATGTCACTGCAGTGTGACTGCGGGGGGAGAGAGGGAAGAGGCACACAACTGAACCACAGTGTGATTCATAGTGTCTAAATTAAAAAAATTGGTTTTCCAAATCCACTACCCCGATTTCAGAAACCAGCATTCCTATTTACATGACCATTAAGAAATTGGCATTACGGAGAAAGCTTCCTGTTACCTGGTTACTTTAATCTATTTAAATGCACTGATGAGGTCAAGTGTCAGCAGTCTGACTAAATGGGCCCCATTTACAACAAAATGTGGTACATCATGTGCAGAGGTTGTAGATGTACACAAATGCAACACTCAAGTAAATGTGCGAGTATTGACCTAACAAAATCTGCACTACAAGTACCATCTTTTGCTCAAGTGAAATTACTAAGCAGTTATATAAATTTTACTTTTAGTACAAACTAAGTACTAAGAAAACAATATATTTTAAATTGGTTATATTTATATGGCAAAACTTGTACAGTATATAATACAAAATAAGGGTCAAAGATCACTGTTGGTAAAGGTGGAGCTGAGTTTAACCGCTTTGTGTGCTGACATATGGTTAAGCCCCAATAATACATCAGATTTTTATATTAAAAGTTTTAGCCTATTGGTGTATATTTTTTGATTATTGGATGGATAGATGCCCAACTCAGTGAATTGTGACCATTATGCCAACATGTTATGTTGTCCAACCAATTTTTTTGTCGTTGTTTTGTGTTTATTTATTTTTAAACCCAAAGGCATGAAAAACTGCTGACATTCCCTGTTGTACATTGTGCTCTGCTAAACAATAATTCTTGCCCTTTTATCTGCTTGCCCAGGGCAAGAAAACTCTATGATTGGGCAATTGCCTGATCGAGCACGTGAAAATAACTTTAAGGGTCTGCAGTGTTCAAATGGTAAATGGTCTGCACTTATTTAGCGCTTTTCTACCTATTGGCACTCAAAGTGCTTTACACTGCTTCTCATTCACCCATTCGCACTCACAATCACATTAAGTCACTCATAATCACACACACACCCATACACCGATGGGGGAGCTGCTATGCAGCTGGCCAAAGCTCCCCGGGAGCAACTATTTTGGGCTTCAGTGTCTTGCTCAAGGACACTTCGACGTGACTGGAGGAGCCGGGGTTGAACCAACAACTGCGAGATTGGTGGATGACCGCTCTACCTTCCTGCGCCACAGTCGCAGTGTTTACTAAACACTAATTTCTTTGTGTTGCTTTGCCACAAATTGGTAAAATTGTATTTCATTGTGTGAAGTGTGTTCAACCTTGTCTGCGATCTCTGAATTCGGGTGAACCAGAGATCGGCTCATTTTATTTTTCATTTGATGCTGTCCTACCCCTGTTTACTGACTTCACCAGAACTTTCACTTCAAGCATTATTACTGTTGATCCATGCAACAAATTAAGCATTTACCCTCTTTGAACACGTGGAAAATATTCGAATAGCTTCACATTTTGCTGATCGTTTAGGTCTGATTCATGCTGTTTCTAGTTGAAACACAACTGAAATCTGCATTGACACATACGGTCTGTAATTCTCTTGCCTCTGAAAGGCCAGAGAATTTACCGATATCTGTAACAACGAAAAATCAGTAAAATCATGTTGCAAGTTGCTTTAAGCAAGATGGTTTTCATAATTGTGAAATATTTATGCTTCACTATAGTATTTCATCTTTAAGTTATTACAAAAGCTCACATCTGCGGTGGGCCTGGTGGCTGACAAAAGCTCATATATGAAGAAAAGTTCACTAATTAATTCAAAACTCAACCCTTTCTATCAGCTGAGCCATAGTGGACTAAATTTAGATTTTATTTTTTATTTTTTTTGAAAACTAAAGATTACAACATTTTGTTAATGCTTCATTTTTGTTGCTTAGTTTTGTTGTTTAATGTAATTATTGTCAAAATCCCCAATTTATTTTATTTATCTTTTATTGGGTCTACATTTTCTATTTAGTGGTAGTCAAAGTAAGTTTGACTACTGGGCAAGCAAAACATCTTTCCTGCTTGCCTGAAAGGCAAAGGGCCTAAAAGCTTAATGTGAAACCCTTTAGTAACTAGAGTTGATTAGAAAATGTCAGAATGCTAGTAGGCAAAACTGCTTTGTAATCATTGATGCCACTGTACCTGCTAATCAGAATATTAGCATTATATATTTAGGCATGTTGATTTGAGCATTCATCTTAAATGCAGCTTTAAAGAGCAGCTAACATTTCTGTACACTTTTAAATATTGGATAAATATTAAAATTGTTGATGCTATTTATGGGGGAAAACTGTCTTGTACACAACAGTATCCTCTTTAAATGTTTCCACTTTAAATTTCTTAATAGTTTTAACTTTTAATATGCATCTTTTCCTATTGTCAGCTACAACAGTGGTGCATAACATACTGGTAACATTATGACATGGAGGCTGCTCTGAAATGCAGCCGCTTGTTACGCTGTCATAATACCATATCATAACTATCATTACTGTAAGAAATCCCATTCAGGAATTTTGAACCACTGCACCACCACAGCACAAATATGATGAAGACAAATGCCATAAACAGATTACAGGAAGCTTTATACTTTTATCCACAAAAATAGATGCTGTCTATTTTCATTTAGAGGAAAGAAATGTGCTAATCTGGCTTTGTGTTACTTGGAGACTTAATTTGTTTTCCCATTGCTTGGTCTTTGAGTAATGACTACCAGGATGAAAAATCCACCAGTAGTTTAAAAATCCCATTGATATGCACTAGGTCATCTGGGTTGTTAACCTTATCCAGCTATGTTAAATCATAAACAAGTTAGATGAAAGTTAAATTCATTGTTCCTTAAATTAAGTCCAAGACTCACATTCCCTTCTTCTCTGTCTGAAAACAGTTGCTATCATGAGCCATAAAAGATAAATACATTTGCAAGTGATTGCTCTTAAGCCGGTTTCTCGTCAACACCAACCAGGACATGAAGATCACTGCCAAGAACAATAAAACTCTGGGTTTCTGCATCCACAAAAAATATTGGAAGGCATTGTTGAGGGATAAACACTTTCAGCCAAAGTGGATTGGATGTTTTCCTTGTTTTCCTTGTGTTCCTGGCACAGTCTTTAGTTTCTGCAGCTGTCATTGGTGTGGTTTTGGTAAGGCATTGTGAATCCCTGACTGACTTTTTACTGGCTGTGTCTTTGTGATGACAGTGTTAAGGCTGATCTCCATGCATCCACAATCAGTAAGGTCTAGTACGCATTGTATTCTGTTGTCTTTATCATCCTTGTTTTAAACTTCATTCCTTCTCTACTTGTAATGCTTAAGGGCTTACACACCAAGCTAATGTTGGGCTGACAAGTGGCACTTAAACACCCCACAAAAGCAACAGCTGATTGGCATGTAGCATGCATATTGTGAGTGTGAGGACGAGAAAGACCTGCTGTAGGAACAAATCCGCATTTTAGTATTTTGACACAGCTCTTGATCAACATGATTTATAGCTACTTTTAATACAGGATATGACATTTGCGAGGAAACGCCTCAAATGGCATAATGTTGACTTTCCATCCCTTATTTTGTATTGGAGTCTACACACGTAGTATTGTAACTTCCTGATCTTTGACACCGCAAGATCCTCAATGTAGCCACTTACTTATTAATTAATAAATCAATCAATCAATCAATCAGCCACAGCAGATCATTATTTGCATGTTGATTTGACACAGTTTTTACGGCCAACGCCCTTCCTGAAGCAAGCCTCCACAATTTCTACCGGGCTTGGACCAGCACTGCACAATAGGGGATGGGAAAGGGCTGTTTGGGGTTCCACTGACCGTGGATGACTGCCTTACCAACAGAGCTACAGTCACCCCATATACTCAAAGTAGCAACTAAAAACCCAAAAATGTCATCACAGAACCTACAGCAGACTCCTGCTACTGAAAGTGCATGCCTCTACAATCAGACTACACAAGTTTATCTTTCATGGGAGGTGTGCAAGGAGGAAACCTTAGTGCTCTAAGAAAAACATGAAGGCCAGACTAAGGTTTGCCAGAGAGAACACAGACAAAGACCAGGACTGGAATAATGTTCTTTTTACAGATGACTCCACTTTATTTATGAGATAAGTCTAAAATTGAATTATGTGGACACAAGAACAAAGGATATGTTTTGGCTTAAGCCAAATACAGCATTTCCAGGAATAGAACTTCATACCAGCTGTGAAGCATGGAGGTAACATTTTCATTGTTTGGGGATGCTTCGCTGCTGCAGCAGGACCTGGCCAGCTTACAACCGTAGAATCCTATAAAAAAATTATAAAAAAATTATAATTTAAAGCTGAAGTATCCTACAAGATGACTATGACATACCAGTAAATCCATTGGTGTGTTTTGGACTGTCTGAAAATGTAAGAAATGCATCCTGGAATTGCAGACTGAAAGCCCAGATCTTAATGTAATTGAGATTGTGTGGAGTGACTTGAAATTGGCTGTACATGCAAGGAACCTCTCAAACATGTCACAGCTGAAAGAATTCTGCATTGAGGAGTTGGGCTAACTTTCCTCATACCAATGTCAGAAACTGGTAGATGGCTACAAGAAGTGTCTCAAAGTTATTTCAGCCAAATGGGGTAACCCAAATGAACGATCTGAGTAAAATGGCAAAAACACTCAAAGCAATCTTAAATGCACAGAAAAGCGATAACTTCAGCTCTGCCTAGTGTTCCCTATCTGCCATCGTGTGTACTACAACAAGTCTGTTGGTCAATATAATCCAACAGTCCTGCAGTAAGCCCTCCTCCATGAAAGTGATCATGTTCAGTTTGTTTTCAAACTCAGAGAAATTAATTCAGTTTTGGAGGCTGTTTTGTGCTGATGTTGAACTGTAGTGGAGACAGGAGATTTATTTATGTAGCCAGTCCTCACTAATATACTTAAAGCGCTTGAAAAAAAAAATGTTTACAGATGTAGGCACTTTTAAAATGGGGGTTGTTTGAGGCACCCTACTGGTAGTCGTTGGTTTTAACTTTAAAGCCGGGGTCATAAAATCCAACCAAATCAATCAAGCATCGCAAAGTAATATCCTTGTCCCTAATCCACATTACCCAATACTACAGTCTGTGCATGCATTACCTTGGTAACCTTGTAAGAGTCTAATTCTATTCTTTTATCTATTTCGGTTACCTTTGTCATCGGTTTACTCATTATATTTTTCTTTGCTCATAATGAGTAAAACAGTGCTAAAACAACTCATATTTTCAAATGAAATTGCCTTGGTCATGTTTTATTTTATTTTATTTTTTTGTGTGTGTACTAGGTATGGAGTAATTTGAAATAACAATTCTAACAAGATCATCTCAAGTTGAGTGTACTGTGAACGGTCTTTGAAACAACACACTTGGTTTGTAACTAAGCACCCCAAAAATTTATGAACATGAACATTACTAGTCTATACCACAATAGTATATCATTATATACTATACTAGATAGGCTCTTGAAGTAGATGGCCCCCCTACCCCTACCATCTTCCCCATTTCTCTTTTTCTTTTCTCTGTACAAGAGTTTTTTTGTCTTTTAGCTATATTTATATAGTGCTCATATTAGTATCCATAGTGTAAAATGTTCTTCACACTGTACTGCATCAATGAAAAATATATTTGACTCACAGTAATGCACTTAAAAAAAGTAATCCTCCCTCCATCCTTAGCAAATGCCAGCAGAGGGTGCTCCAAGGGCAGAAAAAGGTCGGTGGTCAACTGCCCTGGTTTTATAAATTGCACTAGGGTGCTTTGACTTACTTACCTACATGACCATGTTAATACTTGCCTACTAGTTTTCCTGGCAGACTAGGCACTTTTTTTTTTTTTATTGCTGCCTCCCATTGTTGTAGAAGTTCCAGTGACTCATTTATTGCTACTGTACTTGATTGTTTTAGGTAAGCTTCACAGAATAAATAAAAAGGTTTGTTCGCTCTACAATTACATCTCACTTGATGAAAACTACTGTGAAGTGCACATTGTTGATAACTGAGTAAAATGTAAGGAGAGATAGCTATTGGATTTTACAATGTAAAGCCCCAAGTGCTTAAGCCTCATTTTTCTTTTATGGGGAGAGGCTTTAAAATAAAATAAAAAAACATGTCTTTTTAACAAAATATTAACTTGAATAAACAAAACACCAGACTCCCTGCAAACACAAACTCAACCAAAATTTAATTCCTAAACTCAACAGATCCAATTTTACCGTCAAGTTGCCGTCCTATTTCCCTCATTACAATTATCAGCAAAGCACTGGCTTATAGGATAGACAAAATCATGACATCAGTAATTCATTCAGATCAGATTTGTTTTATCAAATGTAGAAACTCATCCAGCAGTACATAGAGCTTTTCAGTTTAATGCGCTTTTCATCACTACAACAAACAAAAAACACCTCAGGCACACTAGCTGCAAAGGAACCATTTAATAGGGTCCATTGAAAATTCGTCCCAACTGTTTTTACATTTGGGTTTGGAGAACCATTTGTTAGTTTGATCCAAAAACATACACACTCCATCACTGTCATGTCAAATGGACAAATGTCACCCAGCTTCAAACTGCATTGTGGTACTCAGCAATAATGCCCACTCTCCCCCTCTTTATTCACAATATTTATTAAAACCTTAGCAGATATCTGGCAAATCATCAGTATGAAAAGGAATGCAAAGAACCTAAGCACAGCATTAAATTAGTAATCATGGTAATGTTCATTCTATGTGGCGTTGCCCAGCCATCGATAAATTCTTAAGAGACATTATCAAATCGCTATCCCTGTGCCTGGGTTGCCGTATTCCACTTCCCCCCTTACTCCGCTATTTCAGAGACATATCAACACTCAATCTGAACAAGAGAGTAAGTGATATCTAGTTGCTATCGCCAAGAAAATCATCCTCTTGAACTGAAAGTCAAATTTCAATCCCACTGATGAGCAATATAGATTTTTGTGCCTGTGTTGTGTTATTGTCTTCTGCCATGCCCTGAATTCATCAATCAAATGACAACACCTATGTTTGCCACTTTAGTGATTAACCTGTAATACAACATTTTATGACTGTGCCGTGATAACTTCAGTCAATGAAAACATGAATGATGATTGTAAAGTCGTATATTATGTATTAGGTAGTTCCTTTCAAATTCATTTCTGATAACTAATCAATATATGGCAAATTTTCATAATCTGCTTAGACAACACTCATGTAATTTCTTATGCATTTTTTCAATCGTCTTCCAAACATCTGGATAATACAAGAAACCCTAAAATACTTAATAACTGACCTTGTTAATCCTACTCCAACAATATTAAAAACCCATGTGGAAATTATGACCAAATCAACTTTTTATTATCTTAAAGAGCGCTAAAGTCAGACCATTTCTCTTTGAAGATCTCAGAGAAAGATACATGTTTTTATATCTAGTAGTTTAGACACTTGTAATGCTCTTTACTTTGGGACCAGAAGAAGAGAGCACATTACTCCTGTTTTAAGTCCTTAAACATGTCAGCTTCTGTATTGATTTAAAAAATTGTTTTTAGAGCACCTTATGATCATCCATCAGCCTACATCTCTGACATGCTTCCGGTGTATAAACCAGTACATTCTCTTAGATGTGCTGGCATGAACAGTTTTCTTTTTCCAAAATGTAGGACACTGAAAGATATCACATTCACACAAATCAGACAAACGGGCAGACAACCCCAAAAATATAATGGCTTTGACTCGGTCTTAAGCCATAAAAATGTAAGGGGAGTCTGAAACTGAATAATTTTAAGTTTACAGTATTATTGATTATAGAGTTACACATTTCTTGTTTTGCTTGATTTGCTTCTAAATTTGTAGTGTTTAGTTGTTCACACTGTGCTTTCCAGTGTATGATTTGTGGTAAATGTAATCTGGTTTCAGGAACAAGTACAATACCTTCATTTTTTTTTTTGTGGACAGCTTGAAGCAAAAATAACACATTAAGATCTAGCTTGTGTTGCAGTCTGATATTTTAGTATTGATTTTTTTGTTGTTGATATTTCTGTTTAATGATAAGGGAGGGGGGGAGTGAGTATGAGTATGTGTATGCATTTATGAAGTTGTGCTTTTCTTTTACTGCCAGGGATCTTGGTTTTATTTGATATTAGATCCTGAGTTGACCTCAGATGAAGAAGATAACTGTGGGGGAGCCTGGGTATAATTGCAGCAAAAGCTGGCAGGAGCAGTAGAGTGTGTTGCATTTTCAGTAGCCGGATGAAAAGTAGAAATGAGTCATGTATGAGTGGGGCTACTTACAGGCAGCCACAAGAGCTGTCCAAGTGGCTTTTCAAAAAAAAGAGATAATTGCTGTCCTTTTCAACTGGGCTCACACTGGTTGCAAGAAAATAGAATTTTTTTTTTTTTTTTTTTTTTTTTTAAAAAGCATGCTTTTAGAGGAGCTCTTTAACTAAACTGACAGTGTCGTATAGTAAAGATCGCACATAACCCTTATTAGATATTGTCGATGCCATGGCTTTGATGTAAAATCCTCCTTTTCTAGCTAATTTACAGTTGAATTAAAAAATATCAAATAAAGACTGTTTTAGTGCATTGCCCAGACAAGGCTACAGAAATAACTTGTTTTAATAACGTGCTAACAAACATATTTTCAGATTTCAACACAAACACCAGCTCACTTTAAGGAGGAACCATGTTGGTTCAGTAACACAGAGATGTAAGGTGCAAAGTTTCAGAGCTATAACATATGTTTGTTCTTTCTGAATAAAAGAAACCATTTTCCCTTTTGCTTCATTAATGCTACAATATGAAACTGATGCTAGTGCTAGAAAAAAAAAATCAGTCCACTTACCTTTTCCCAGCCCTCCTACCCCCCTGCTCTACTGTGCTCTTCCTCACTTTTTCCATATCAAGGTATTCATTCAGGTATTCTTTAATTTCTTTAATTTCTAATTTCTTTAATTCTAAAGTTTTTTCCAAAATGTGCTCCAATTTATTAATTATGTAAAAAGTGCAGTTCTCTGAAAATCTTATTGATGCTGCTTTTAAGAAAAAATTGGGTTTATAATAGAGCTGCAAGATGTAAGGAAAATATGTTATGTGCTATAACTTTGTTTATTAAGATGATGACATGACTTCTGGTAAGCACCAACTTATAAAAACTTCTTTTTCACATCTATGAAATCACTTCTAGTCTTTTTCCACAATAAATAAAAGTTTTGAGTGCAATGACATAGATTAATATAGGCAGCATGACTGCTCAGAAGATTAGACAAGTGGTAAAGCTAAGGTTTTGGATGTGGCCACCGCTTTGTTTGGTCAAACTGAAATTAAGAAACTTTTAGATTTCTACCCCTATTTAGAACTCTCTGCTCACTGCATGGGAGACAGTCCTAGATCTATATAACAGAAATGATTGATACATTGCTTAGCACTTCAATTTAACAGGTTAGGGCGAACAATTCTTTTACAGCATTTGCTTTGTTTCTTCTCCCTGTCTAAAATAGTTTTGCAGCTCACTCTTAAGTCACTTTAAATAAAAGCATCTGCCAAAAATCTTAAATGTAGAAATGCTAAAATGGACTTCACTCCCTTATTACACAAGAAAACTGCAAGTGCACACAAAACTTGAATGTGCTGCACTAATACAGAAGGTACAACCCTGATGTTTTGTAAATTGTGCAGAATATAACTAAGTAACTGTGTAGTACTCTTGCTCTTTAACTTTTTCTCAGTAGATTAAGGTTAGCCATCTTAATTTCTTTCTTCTTGTTTGACAGTTTCATTGCGTTTTGTTACCTACAAGTTATGATAAATGTATTGCAGCTCATTTTGGTACTATGAACAAGGTTTGAAATTAAAGCTGAGTATTTGTCTTGGGGACAGTAAAAATAGCATCTAGGACAACAAAGAAAATTACCTTAAGTGCACACATGGGTGCAAAGAAAATAACCAGAGCAAGCAAATATATTTTTTTTGCTCCTGAGTTTCTTGGATATTAATAGTTCAAGAGACTAGTTCATTTAGCGAACCTTAACCTATAGTTTCTGGAGTAGCATTCTGTCTCTATGACCGCCGCTTCCATCTCTGCTGCAGGGAGCAGCTCAAATTCAAACTTGAGTGAAAAATATCAATCCAATAGGAGTAAATTGTCAAAAAACTTAAAAGATTAAGTTAAATTATTATAAATATGCAAAATTAATAATTTCAGCTCTGCCTACAGTCTCCCATCCATGGCATGCGATAACCTCAACAGCCTTGGTGGCCATAATTGCTAACACATTAAAGAGGTAAAGCTGGAATTATTGTAATGCTGTATTTGTGTACTTAATGCGCTGACCATTTAACCTAATGGTGGGCACTGAGACAGCAACCCCCACACTCCCAAACCAGGCCAGGGCCCTGTGGCAGCTGTAGTTGTCAGCAGAGAATGCCTATCAGCAGCAGAAAGAGGAAGATGGCTCTAAGTGACAGTGCCTGATTTCAGGTTTATTCCTCTTAAACTTCACCCAGTTTCCATTTAATTGGAAACTGGGTATAGGGTGATGATATTGGTTCTTTGTGGTGACTTTGGTGTTGTACATATCGATGAATGAATTTCCACTCAGATTATCAGGCTAAAACGGTCTGTTTAATCCAGCCGTCCCACAGTAAATCCTCTTTATGAAGGTGATCATTTTCAGTTTTTATTCAAACTTAAAGAGGAGTTGATTCAGTTTTGGGGTCTGTTTTTTGTGCTGCAATTGGACTGAATTGCTAATGGTGAATTTTGTTATTTAGCCAGTCTCTAATAAATGAAATGAGGTGGACAATATAATAGAAAAAAGTTTTGTCATGCATGTCCAGCTAATTAAGTGTTTCTAATATCAGGTTCTACTGTAGTATAACCATGTGTTATGTTCTTGCTTATACAGCTAACATTCTAGCTCTGCAGATGTAGGTGGTAGAAATAGGTTACAGTTGGACGTATGCTCATGTTTGATTAGGGTTTTATTCTCCTTAAAAAAGCGAAGCGCAATCGATGATGTACACTGCACAGCAAAATAGAATAAAGATTAAGACATAAAACTGTGTACCAGACAAACAAGATACAGTTTATTTAAAATTTCTTCACCATTATTTGCCAAATATGAATCCAAAAAATGAAAAAAGCATGTGGCCTTCCTAAGTACTCCTTACTGCTTTCATAGGATTTAAGAGGGTGAGATGCAGGTGCTGCTAATCATCAGTCTTTGATTAATTTATCAAAGCAGCTGTACAGTCTTCTGCAAAAGCAGATGTTTTTGCTGCTCTGGAGCATTCAGGTGCGTGTTACCACAATGCTAAGAGGGAAAGACATAAGCAATGGTCTTGGAGAAGCAATTATTATTGCACATTGATCTGGAAAGAGTTGTACAACCAAACAATTTAGAGTTCAACTTTCTACATTAAGAAACATTATTTACAAGTGGAAAACAATCAAGACAGTTGCTATTCTTACCAGGAGTGGACGTCCTAGCACATTCACCCCAAGGTCAGGTTGTGCAATGCTAAGAGAAATACAAAAGACGTGTCATGTCAGAACCTACAGACCTCACTGAGCGTGTTAAATGTTAAATTCAATGACTGCACAATTAGGAGAAGATTGAACGGTCAAGTATTGGCAGGAGAAAGCCTCTTCTGTCAAAAAGGAACATACAAGCATGACTGAATTTCAGACAACTGCACCTGAACAAACCAAAAGACTTCTAGAACAATGGTTCTTGGACAGATGAGACCAAGGTTAACGTGTCTGATCTTATTACCAAGCTTCACGTTTAGAGAAAACCAAACAAAACATTTCAGCAGAAACCTCTCGTACCATGGCAGACAACCTGGACACCTATCGAAGTGACCATGAACTCCTCTCTATATCAGAGTATTCTAGAATCAAATGTCAGGCCATCTGTCAAACAGATGGCCTAACATTTACAAATAAAGCTTGATCAAAATTGGGTCTTGCAAAAGGACAATGAGCCAAAGCAAAACCTGTAAATCTATGTTGTAATGGCTGAAAATTAAAAGAATCAAAGTTTTGGAATGGCATAGTCAGACCTCAACTCAATTAAAATACTGTGGACCTTTAAAAGAGCTGTGCATAAGGAAATCCCCCAAAACCTTGATGAACTGAGGCAATGTTATAAAGAAGAATGGGCCAAACTTCATCCACAGTGATGTAAAAGACTTCAGGTATACAGGAAACCCCTGCTCAAAGTTGATGCTGCTTGATCTACAAGCTATCAAAGCTTTGGAGTACTTGGTATTGCACACGTTTTTTGCCTTGCCTTAATTGTGTTACAGAAATAATGGGCAAAAAAAAAGTTGTTTGTTTCACGTTGCATTTGCCTAATACTACGATTCACTATGATCAGATGATTGATGAGTTTTTCCCCCGAAAATACAGAATTTAAAAAAGGGACATTAAGTTTTTCACATAACTATATAGGAGTACACAGTAAATAAATTTATATTTTAGTTGTTACATTTTTTAAACTAAATTAACTGTTTACTGTGTATTGTAGTGTATTGTAGTGTGTTGTAGTGGATCTATTTAAATTTCCATCACTGTTTGAATTTACAGTGTAGTTTTGTAGCAATGCATTTATCAACGAGTGATGACTAAAGGAAGCACACTATAGTAGGGAAAACAGAATAAATAGCAGAACTGTTATGGTGAGTTACTGAATGTTGACATTAAGTGATCAAAAAGGCTGTCATGTCCTGCCAAGACTAATATTTGTCCCAAATTTTAGTGGCAGTTATGAATTGAAAACAGTAAGGTGGTGCGATGGTATTGTGACTCTGCCAATGGTAACTGTCATGCTGTGTGTGTAACTAGAGAGAAAATTGCCTCAGCTGATGTGAGAGTGTGATTATTGAACAGTGATGTTGGTGGTGGTTTTGGCAGGACACAAACACACTGAAGATGATGGAGGATTTTATTACTGTGTGTTTGTAAGCAGATTTTAATGACAGTCCAGATGGGCATTTTTTGTACATTTGAAAAAAATGCCATAATTCACTATTGTTAGTATTTCTGAAGCCTCTTAGGATTTGCTAGACATGTGGTTCTCATTATTCTTACTCATGTTTTCATGTTGCTCACAGTAGGAATAATACTTATTTTCAGTTTACACTTATGAAAATGTGGTAAAAAAAAGAATCTGTGGTAAATATGTCTATATCTTTTATCTTTATGAACTATGTTCATTAATACACTAAACAAAATTCTGTTTTGATTTTTATGGCATAAGGTCCTTTTGCTTAGTTTTTAGAATTAAATTGCAATTGGAAAAAAGTCTGTGCTGTCACCTGCCAAACATATTCAAACCTGACCTTTATTAACAAGGGGAGACCATTCTATAGTACATGTCTGCCCTCAAAAATTCTAAAAATGTTTAGATGTACTTAATGTATTTATTTTCAGTTTACAGTATTATAAAGACATTAAAAGTAATGTTACCAAATATTTTTTCCAGTGTTAACTACTGTTTAAGCGTGAGCTAGAAAGGTGAACAAGCACAGCCACTACCATGTGTACTGTGTATATATATGTTTGTGTGTGTGTATTCATTTCAAAACTAGTTTTTGTTTTACAGTGGTAGATTTAATTGACACTGTAATATTGATTGTATAAGCAGAACCTTGGAAAATAATCCCTATTCATAATATGCATGTTGAAAACACATTTTTTTCCTAACCAGTATTAAGTATAAGTATATATAAGTATATATTAGCTAAAATTCCCCAAATGTCAATTAAAATTTTCTGTTAAGTAACTCTGGAAAGATTAACCCACCATTATAGCTATACTGTGCTAAATTCCTGTGCATACTGAGTATCTATCACCAGGAGATGGCAGTACTAACCATGAAAGATGTTTTAGTAGCTGATGGTGTGTACCTTTCCTGCCCTACCCCCACGCCAGTTGTTTGCAAATCTATGATAAAGAAACAAAGTGTCATATGTCTTTGATCTGTATGATCATATTAGCTACATTTCTGAGGATCTTTCTTTTGCAATACACAGTATGGAGATGGTGTTGAAAAATGAGCAGGTTTCTTTGTTTAGAGAGAACCCTGCAGGGACACACTGTGTTGGGTTTACACTTCAGTCCTAGACACTGATTAACCTGTTTGTAAGCTTTTATGTCTTGCTCTAGTGAGTGTGATGACAGACCTATGGACAGTGAACACCACCTTCTGGCTATCAAAGACTGTAAACACTCAACCTGAAGTAAAACAAACTCAGGCTAATGATTGACAATGTCAAAGCAGTTCCTCTTTGACCATGTTGTTCTACAAAACCTCACTTTTCTAATCAGATGGGGTGTTTGAATTGATGTGATTTTCTTAAAAAGTATGAACTGCTTTCATCAGAAACAAAATTTTGGAATAGTATACATGTTCAAACACACTCTGCAAATAAAACGAGACAAGGTAAATCCAATAGGTAAAATTATGTCTTTTAAATTTTGCCTTTGTATTTTTGTTTTGCTCTTGACAAACATGGACAAAGGAAATGTCAAATATTAGTTGAACCATACATCCTCTACAAAAGGCCAGCACAAAGAAAAACCAATAACACAAAAAAATGACTCATTATATGTTTAACTAGTTTTGTTAACACTGTCTCCTCCTCTCTATCTGGGCTGCAACCTGAGGGGTAGTGGCCTTATTGCCCAGACGGTGTTCCCTCACTGTCGTTCTAATACTAGTCAAACATTATTTTGAATGACCAAACTCAATAGTGGCAGTGTTCAGCCTGGCAGTGTAAATATTAGCAGAGCACACAAAGAAGTAGGAGTTGCTATGTGTGTATCTGTGTGCTAAGTGTCATCTCTTTGTCAGCTCTGTCTACACGGTACACAGCAGCAACAATAAAGTTGGTGGAGACAAAAATGGGGAAGAAAACACAGTGAAAGGAATCCAGGCTCAATCTGGCCTGAGGCACTTCCATGTTTGACAAAGACAGACATACCATTGTTTATTAGTAGCATTTTTTTTTTTTTTTTTTTTTTTTTGCTGTTATTCTCAAATTCTTGCCATTATCTGTGTGTATTTTGCCTTACGCTTGCTATGTCCAATTAAGCTCTTGAAGATTTTATTCTTCCCAGTACAACCCTATCCTAATAATCTCAACACAAAAGTGCTAATGTCTTTGCTTTCTTGAGAAAAGTAAATTTATTCTGCCAACAGTCTGCTCCTAGAAGTCACATGGAAGGCTACATTGGCAAGAACAGGGCTAGTGCTTTGCACATAAGAGCTCTCATTGCACATCTGTTGAAGTTGATTTTGTGCAACAAGTTCACTGACCATTAGTTCATCAGGAAAGTCAAGGCACTCTGATCACTGATTCTGTATACGCTGCACACTGTATGTTCTCTGGTGATTTGCCCTGACAAAGGACTTTGTTTATTCATCCCTGAGAAGAGGCTTTAGTGGCAATTCAAACATCAGTTAAAAGAAACACTACTTTGAATCAAGGTTTCAGTATCCACTGAATACTAGGTACTAATATGCTAATAATATCCAATAAATACTAATATTTGGACTGTGAAACTTCATATTTTGCTCAGTTAAACAGAGCCAATGGTTGCATTTTTCTGTATTAACCTTTGAACTGTATGTATAAGTTGTGAGATCAGTACTTGCTATCAAGCACATTTGGCTAATCAGAAATATATCAGTCTGTATGAAAACTGATAGACATTTTAGTTTGTTGTATTACACAGTTTGTGTGCTGCAAGACACAGGCAAACTTTTCAATCTACATAAATTGGAGACAATAACTGTTAAAGGCAAATTTAGGGAATCCATCCTTAAATTCTAGGTTTATAAAATAAGCTAAATTCCAGCTTTTTAAAACTCATATATATACCATAGGGAAGTCATTCAGGATTGAATGGTACATGCTCTCTGTTAAGACAAATACGTCAGTCAAATGGACATTTGTTAGATGTTGAGTGGGTACCTTTATGACATTAATCACCTTATATACACTTTCATTCATGTTGTAGCACAAATCACAGCACCCAAGAACTTTGCTTTCCCTGTCACTTGGAAATTATAGAGCAGCTGTGAAATGTTTGTAGTTTTATCTCAAGGGACATGATGGTTTGGAGA
The DNA here is from genome assembly GCF_033026475.1 of Channa argus. Taxonomy (NCBI): domain Eukaryota; kingdom Metazoa; phylum Chordata; class Actinopteri; order Anabantiformes; family Channidae; genus Channa; species Channa argus. Next base: position 15,923,176 of record NC_090198.1, read on the forward strand.
AGTACAAGCATCTTCAGCTGGTTAAGAAGCATTCTCTTCAAACACTGTTTGTTCTGGGCACAGACACAAAACACCAATGTAAATGATGGGCTAGGGATGCAAATAAACAAACAGGCTAATATTGACTGTAGTTTTATGTTTGTTTATATGTGCCATATGTGCCTGCTGTTCATGCCAAACAAGTCAAACAAGATTAATCTCAGTTTTTGTGATTCTTATCAAAGTCTGAATTGTGCTATCACATAATAATGGATATTGTTGATTAATTTTGTAAAGAATTGTTCTCAAAAATGTTGTTTGATTTGTTATTGAACATTACTTAATAGGAGTTGGTGCTGTTTTTCATATTTATATACAGATATCAAGTAGTAAACTCTTGAGCTGCAACTGCTTGATGTTACTTTTCAGTACACTAAAAGTTTGTATGTCATTACCTACCAGATACAGATAGTCCCTATGTATTTTACCCCCAGGCTGCTACAGAAAAGCCTACCTGGTCTTGCTCATGGCTATAGGGCTTCACCTGTCAGATTCTGTATCTACAATTCTAGCCCAAGGCTTCCAGCTTTCAACCTGTGCAGACACGCTGCATTTCTCATACATTTAGCAGTACCTCCAACACTGGAGCACAGTACCAGTATTCTATAGTCTGCCTGCCTCCCACCTTTTGTATTTGTGAGCTTGGCTGTGCATCCTTCACTCTGTGTAACATGTGTATGTGTATGTGGTCTGCATCTCCAAAGACAGAATGCCAGACGTTGAGACATGGCCCTGGGCTCATTCACATTCAGGCCCATAGTGTGGGGCTGAGGCTAGGAGATAATTGCTGCTCTGAGGAGTGGATTGCCTGGGAGCTTTCTTCATCTACTGGTGCCAGCCACCAAGCTGTCCATCATATGGGCGCGACAACTGACATTCTCTGAGGAGGAACAAAAGCTATTAGTAGTATATGTGCACAGCCGATGCACAAGCATACAGAATTAACTAAAACATAACTTGCTTGCATACAAAATGAGATACCGGCGCATACGCCATCAACACTATCCTCGGTTTTCTTCACTTCCTTCTCCATTATCATTCTCCCTCCCCTCCATCTCCTCCTATACTTTCTAATCTCACTTCACACCTGCTGTCTCTGACATACATGTTTCCCCTGAGAGAAGAGAGTGAAGCTTGAGTGAAGGGCTAAGGCTTAGTGTGGGAGTCAGAGAGGGGGAAACAGATTGAGCCTGTTTTATACCAGAACTCTGTGTGGCTCTAGTTTTGGAATTTAAAAATGGGGTGTATCCACCCACAGGGCAACATTGGTGCATGATAAAGCCAAAGGGGGTGTGATAATAAAAGTGGACATCACAGTGCTGTTAATCTTTTCACTGTCCTCAAATGTGCACCACATACACACATACTAACAGAAAGGATGAGGTAGGATGCTTAGTTGGTTATCATCGTTAAATGTGTTTCAAAACACTCTTCTAATTTGAGATTTAACTCAAACTGTTATTTCTTCAAGTGTTAACTTGAGGTCATTTAATTTTCTGTTGTAAAGCAGTTTTGCAGTCAGATGACCTATTCACCTCAGAATAGGTGTGTAATATGTCAGAGCCTCCAACTTCTGGTTGATTGGCATGACTTCAATACTGTTGTGTATTTTTGGTTCCTCCACAGAATGTGGAACTCTAATGAGGGAAGAATTGTGCTTGCTAAGCATGGCCAGATTTATGAGCTAGAGAGGCTGTCCAGCTCTGTACTGGGGACAGATATAAATATAAGGCCTTCAGGGGGAATATTTCACATGAGGATTTAAAGTAGGACCTTCCCAATGAGGCTGTGTGAAAGTAGACAGATTCAGGGGGAGTGAACACAAATTTAGCATTTCACAAATGGTGGTGTGTTCATTTGTGACATTTTACTGTTTATTTGGAGGATGTAAAATCACAGTAACGTACTGTGTTAATGTCAGGTGTCAGCTTGTTCCTGCTCCTCACGTTAAGCGTGGAGCATAATTCTGTATTAAAAATGCATGAAAAATGTTGCCCACTATAACTTTAGATTATGGTATTAAACGGCAACATAAGACATGACTTTATTTAACTTGATCATATCCAGCTGATTGATTTTAGAAATCACTACTGTACATAAATCCAAATAATGTATTTTTAGTTGATGATTTGATGCTTTTCACATACAACACTGTATAATAATAATAATAATAATAATAATAATCATAATAATAATAATAATGATTAAACAAAAAATCCCAACAAAGTTGGGACGATGTGTGAAACCTAAATAAAAAAATGCAATGATTTGCAAGATCTGTTCCTGCCATCAAATTCAGAATGAGCTAATATTTTTCATGACATGGTAAAATGTCTGTTTGAACATGTTGTTCATTTTCTATTGTGAATTCTATATGGGTGATGACATTTGAAAATCATTGCATTATGTTTATATTTACGTTTTACATGTCGTCCTAACTTTTTTGAATTGGGGTTGTAGTTTAGCAAAGATCAATAAGTGCACTAAATAGTGTGGTTATTTTGTTACACTAACTAGGAAATACACAGTGGTATTTTGAATAGGGTATAATGCTCTTCCACAACCTCATCATAATGGTCTACCTCCTTCATGAATTGAATACAGACATAGAGAAATGTGCATTGCTACTAATTTTACATATACAGTATAGCTAAATCATAGTGGAATCACATATTGGGAATAGTTCATCAGGAAATGGGTATCGCTGTGGTTGTTCACTCTGAAATTTAAAGTGAAACGGCGTAACACCACTCCATTTTTTCCTTGGAAATTACATTATATCATGAAACTGTCAAGGGTTTCTCTTGATTAGTGCACCCTTATTCTTTTCAGCTGTTCTTACAGCTCTCTGTCAACGGCTTTTTGTTTTTCTATAGTTTACCCAGCCATTTAAAACCAATTTGTCTTTTACTTATGATGAATTGTCACTTTTTTCTTTTCTATTTTTTAATTTAAACCATTTTTGACCTTTTCTCTACATCTTGCCTAATTCCTCATGTGGCAGTAAAAAAAAAAAAAAGGAAAAAAAAGGTGTGGTTAAAAAGTAATCTGAAAACACATTCAAAATTTGACATTTTCACTACTTTAGCTCTATGATGGAAACTCAGGCAATTTGGAAGTAACAGGGATAAGCTATCACTTTTAATTTATGCATTCATCAATCATGCACAGATTTGAAAAGCAATTTATGAAAATAGTTTCCCCTCAGTTTCTAATCGCTTATGTCACTGGTGTTTTCAGCCAAACGTCAGTCTTACTTTTCTTTTCTGTTCCATTTGGTTTTTGGATTTGCAGTGGTGAACCATTAAAGTTGAATGTTTTTGAAATTAAATGGATTTTACAGAAAAAAACATTCATTTTCAATACAGAATCAAATATTGACATTTTTAAACCCAAATGTTACAGTGTATACAGTGTGGGGTGTTAACATCCTAATAACTGTTTTTGTTAATGGAAAAATATTTCCCAGTAATTTCATGCTTATACTGTTGTTTTCTGTGCCATTATATTTATTCCACATATGATTTTCCTTTTAATTGCTCAGGCACACATAATAAAAGAGATGTCAAATGTAATTTATATTTTACCATCAATAGGCTTTGACATGTCCAGATCAAACAGTTTTTCAGGTCATTGAAACCAGTGCCCTGGAGAGCTTTGTTATTTAGGTCCATGGGCACAGGTGCACATTCTAGGCTCAGTGTCTTTAAAGCAGACACTCACATCAATCTGAGCAGGAAACTTGAACAATAGAACAGCCCTTGTATTTTTATTCTGGCCACTTCAGCCAGGACACAGCCATTAAAGAGCACTCTGGCTGTCAGCAGGATGAAGTTTTCTTCCCTGCATCTCTCTGACAGGCGAAGATTTGTTCTCTTGCTGAGAGAATTGGTTTGAGTCTTATGGTCCTATTGTTCCTGAGATGACAGTTCTTCTAACAGCTCTACTTCAGCCCACACCTTAAACATCCACTGTCATCAAACCACAACTCTGCAGCCAAAGTGTAGCTTGCACACGGTGCTGTCTATGCTCAGACTGCCTTGTCACAGTAGAATCTTAGCTGAAGAGAATACAGCACATATGTGATAAAGATGAGCTTCGTAAGAATATGACATTCTTGTCAATCATGCAGTACAGTCATCAGGTCATTTATTTATGAAACAATTATTTCTTGTTTGATTTGATTATTTAAAAGTGCTGTGTTGCTTAATTAATTGCTGTGTTACTGTACAACTTTGTTTCCAAAAATGTCAGGACCTCAATGTCAGTAACAACAGAATGCAATGATTAGCAAATCACTTAGAACCTGTATTTGATTAAAAATGGTAGGGTCAACAATACAAATTAGAATGGTAATTTATTTTTAGAATTTTTTCTTAAAAAATAGATGGGACCCAACATTAAATCCACATAGTGGTTTTAATGTTGTTGTAGACAGGCGTGGGCAGTCTGGCCAGTCTGCAGCTTTACATGACTCTTGTTCATCATGGACAGAATTTAATTTTTCCCACTATGATCCCTGTCCACAACAACATTAAAACCATATGCTTCCTTTAATGTTGCATTTAATTTGGGAGTGGAATATATATGATGCAGTATGTGAAAAACCACTTTGATGCAGTGCATATTGCTGTTAGTCCAGGGTGTAGAAGTTTAATATAAAGACAAATTTTGGTGCATCATAGCACTTATTTAGAGAGGAAAACATAAGTGGACGAATCCTGAAATCCTTAAGGTAAAAACATTTTGCTCTATTATTCATGCAGAGCATTAAATGGCATACAAATTTAGCATTTGGAGCTGGTACAACCTAGTGGGTTTAGCTACCTTCTGGAGGAGACTGTAACTGAGTTAAACAAATATTGACTTAAATTCACCACTTGTCAAGATCAGGATCTTCAGATAAATGCTGCACAGTGTGGGCTGAATTTGCAACTGACCTTTTGCTACTACTCCAGGTCAACTTTTTAAGGGGTCATGTTGTGTTTCTTGCTTGTTGCAGTACCCCCAAGTGGCAAAAAATAAAATGTTTAAAACATAACCATAACCACTCCAAACACAGATACTTTGGAAAATGCCTGTAAAATGACGCGCCATAAGTATGTTTTCTATACTTATCTGAGGTAGTACTGGTAGTTTAACAAGTGTGAGCAGAAGAACTTGTTAACTTGTGGAAAACATGTTTGTGTAAGAGAGAGACCTAGGTAAAAAGATGAGCAATAAAGTTAGGTGAGAGTTACTGTGGTAAAATATGTTAGTGTTTGCCTTGTTAATTATAAACAGTTTTCTCCAGCTCTGTAGTTTTCTCCTGTCATGTCCGAATGTTACACTAAGCAGGAAAAGCCTCTTGCTCATGCAGTCACACCCAAATTCTTCTTGTCTTCGAAATCTCCTCATTTTCTCCCAGGAAAAAAAGGGGACAGTATTATTCTTGCGTACTTCCGTTGTCTCTGGCTGATTAACACTGAACATCAGTATGTAGCAGAGTGCCGTCAGTTTATACTGTATTTTGCTTTTCTATACATTATGTCAGAGTAGCAGTGATTAAATAGGCACCATAAATCTGAATATGCTCTTATGGTAAGACTCTAAATTGTAGGATGATAGTCCATTAATTGTTTTAGTGTTGGATTCACAGAGGTAACCTAACAGACTTTAAAAACGGTTTTCCATTACTTGTGTTAATTTAAAAAAAATAATAGTAATGTTCAGCAAATGATCAGCTTGATATTTATTTACCTTTATTTTTTAATTAAGACGTCACTCAATTTCTGAAGTGCTTCTTATTCGTGACGTTGGGGTTTTTTTGGTTGTTGGTTTTCAAGTAGTCACCACAACACACAGGTCGGTTCTTATAAATGGGCGTTTATTACTTGTGCTTTCGTCACACCATGAGAACTGTATATGTAAATGAACAGTGCAAAGTGCATTAGCAATTTACACAATACGTATCACGTACACAAAAGAAAAAGAAAAGCACTTAGTGGAAACCTAAACAAGACATTTTACAAATAAAATACCTCTGCCACTTGTCATGAAAAAAGGTCCTTAAATCCTTAAGTCCCTAATTTAAGCCTTAAATGCAATATAACATACCTAGAACTAAAAATACAGCTGAGAGGTTAAAATGTCATTATTTTGATAAGAATTTGTGGAGAAATTTAAGGTTAAATTTAAGAAATATACCTGCGGCTTATCTTAGGACATCAACCCTGATAGAGCTTAACATGGAACTTAGTTTGACCTACTTGAGTCTCTGAGTTTCCACTGAAGGTTTCTAGGACCAGCTAGCCAAGTGTTCCAGAACACCTTCAGAGTCAACACACTGAGGAGCATACTTCATCACCCGGGCAACACAGCATATTGTGTTCAGCAACTAGAACACCATATGCACATGATTTTATCATAATCACTTACAAAAAGATATTATTCAGGTTTCATGGAGCTTATGACGTCATTCAGACTTGTAACAATTTAGTCAGTCTCTTTCCATGGATAAAGGTTTATGGTTTTACAACAATGTCTGTTTCACATCAAGGTAGGGGAGAGCCATCCATGTCACGATCTTCTGGGTTCAACCTGAGTTAGACCTTGATGAGTCACAGTGTGATCCTCTTGTAGGGGAGTGTTGATAATTTATACTTAAAATATCAGGGGTTCAGTGTTCATGTGCATTTACATGTCATAGGAGAACAGAGTCTTTGTTCATCCAAAGAAAGTTGATTTAAATTTTCCATGACGTGATCTAAGAAAGGCCACCCTCCTTCTACTGGACAGGTTAAAGTTCAGGTTGTTGCAGGAGTCTCTCTGCAGGCTTATGTATACCCTACGTATTCAATACAGAATACCAGTGCTGGTAGCACCAGGTGGTGGCCATGGCATCAACTGCTTCCTGTCTGAAATACTATTAAACTATACAATTCTCAATTGCTAGCTTTTCCAGATCACTACACACCACTTCACACTCTGACTCAGATGAGGGCACCATGTTTCATGAAGATCACTCACTTAGACTCACAATTGAACACCAGTCTTTTTTCCTTGCAGCCCACACACTAAACAGATTGGTACAGTGACATCTGGAATACATCTTATTTTTTTTGAATTCCAGGGTTAGATCTAAATCAATGGTTGCCCTTGGGTTTGTACCTCACATACAGAGATTTTTATCATTAGGCACTCCCTTCTTTATATGTATTTTTTTTTTTAATTTTATTAAACAAGGGTTGTTTTGCCACTTGTAGGTAGATGATACCAAAATAGTGGCTGCCTTTATCTGAAGGCTAATTATTTGACCCTAAAAGTAGACTACATGCCCCTGCTAAATGGTTGTCACCACAGGTGAACGCTCATATATTCTTTACTGATGTAAAGCATATAATGAATAACTTTGTCATATTTGAATGTTTAGATCTCTAAAAGGTTATTTCCATCTAAACAGTCTGTCATTGTTGTAGATATTTAGCACATGCTCTTTTCTAAAGGTGCTTACAGTTGATTTAGATTGTTCAGTGTTCTGTTCAAGGACATTGACACTACATCTGGTTGCTGTCTATCTCATTTGGTTTTATAGTTTTTCCTAAAAAGACATAACAGCGATCACATAGGGTTTTATGTTTATTACTAAGCCAGAAATTTCCCAAGTTTCTAAATTATCATTCACAGGGTTACTTGTATCGTCCTTTCATGATATCTTGGCGGCATTTGTCATTGTGCTGCTTTCAGCCTTCTATACAGCACACTACCCGGACAGAGATGTTTGTGTGCACTTTACCTAGCCCCTATATAAAGGAGGCACCCTTATTGATGTTTTAAGGGCACAAATGTGGGCCAATTCAGACAACAACCTGAAAATCTTTAGAGTAAGATGAGGCCAAGAAAACAAAACACTACAATGAACTTTCAATGTTAAAAACTGAATCCATTACTGCTGGCCTGTCTTGTTGAGTCAAATGTGAAATGTTTTAGAGGTATCTAATTTCCATCAATAGTAAATGGTAACTAGCTACTTATATAGCATTTTTATCCAAAGCGCTTTACAATGTTGATTTCCCATTCATCCACTGGCCACCAAAATAATCATTCAAAATAACATCGACAGTGGTAATGACTACCTGCTACAGAATGATAGGGAGGTTTATACTACTTCCTCTTTCAAGATGTTGGATCACCACTTTAGCCATGTGCTTGCATATTTACAGTATACATATACACCAGATTTTCAATCATGAACCGTCATTAGCTGTCATTTTTTTTTAAATAGGATGCTTTTTTTTTCAATATTCTAACTACTAGTGTTAGTGTTATTAGACTACTATTTTAATAAACTAATATTTGAAATGGTTATATTGTTATATTCCATTAGAAATTTAGCAAATATGTTAATATGTAATGCTTGATGATTTGAAATGATTTGTTTTCACTTTGGGAGATTTCAAGTGAAGGAAATGGCCCCAATAAGGGGAAGCACAATTACATCACTTAGTCATACAGTATCAAGGGATCCATTGCTCTCTCCGCTTTCTTCTCTGATAATCAAAAGTAATTACAAGACTAAATAAGCACAACAAAAATAGTTGGCAGTTATTCCTTTGCCTTACCAATATTTTTAGCCTACCCTCTTTCTTCTGGCTTTACCTGTCTAGACCCCACAGCCACTAGGCACAGACTTATTGGCTCATTAGTGGCCAGTCAGTAGTCATTAATTACAGGCCAAGCTGAGCTGACAGTTGATGATTGGAATGTGAAGCTCATATAAAGGAGTTGGCTAAGAAATTTCCTTGACAACCAAGTTAGTGATGCTAGGGTTAAGTGTACTACCAAAAGTAACAGAGTATCACTAAAACAGTGGATGTAGGGGGGTGCAGTAAAGACGTACATATTTTTCTCTAGTGGAGTAGAATTGCACTTCATACTGTACCGTACACACATTTGGGTTTATCTCATATGAACTGTAAATGGGTAAATTTTGAATTCTCACTGAAATTGGGTGCAGATATATTGACATGCACCACTTCATCTTAGGACAGATATTGTTTTCACAATTCCTTAGTGCAGTATTTTAGCAGTATTTGATGACAGACATTAAAATGTTCATATCTTTATTAAAGATATTAACATATTTTGCTTTTCAATGAGTCATAAGTTGCAACAGAGCCCTACCTTATAGTGGTGTGTACTCCAGGTAATAGGTTTGACATACAAAGCAGCAAAACAAAGTCCAAAATAAGAGTTTACAACTAATGCTGCATGATTGTTTGTGGAATTCAATGAACACCGCAGTACTCTTGGTAATGAGGTTATATAATGGCCACTCAAAGCTGAGTGTGTATCTGTAAGTATTGCTTTTGTGTGAAACAAAGGAGTTTACTTAGACATTGTACTGTACAAATATATTTGAATCAGCAGTAAAATATCTAGGTTCTTTATGCCATGTCTAAACAGAATGCATATGTCATGCAACACTACTATCTTAAACTATTTAGCTGTCTGCACCAGGGATATCATTAGAACTAGTGCTTTGGTATCAAGTCAGTACCAAAGTTCTTAAAACTTGTATGACATGTAATTTGTATGGTACCAATGGTACCAAATGTACTGTAGTAGCTGCTACAGGCCCTGGAGAAGGTGACTTTTTTAGCCCTGGCAAGGTTTTATCTTACCTTGAATGCAAAGAGAAGATGATAAAACTCAGCAACACTGGCTTGTGGATGCTGTTGTTGGTGGGCACAGCAACTGGTGGAATAAAGAAAACTCTTTGTCATTTAAGTCAGATGAGAATGGACAAGTTATCAATTATCATATGTAACAATGCAAAGTTGTCAAATTTTTTATATCTTGTAAATATTGGTAAGATTACCATTTAAAGTTTTCAAAAGTCTTCTGTTAGCTACAGTTGACATGATCTAGGTGTTAAAACATTGGTAGACTACTGCCATTACTATTCATTCAGTCAGCAGATACAAGTGATCACCAACTTGAATAAAGATGGTTCTTAGCTATTTGCTTAATTAAATCGAGGCGGTGACTTTTGTTTGGCTACCAAACTTGGGAGAAAAATTAAGCCAAGAAATCACAGGATAAAAAAAAAAAGGCTTGTATGTTTGGCATTGACATTACTTGATACTACTCAAGCACGACCAAATATGGGATTTAGTTATTGATTTTGTTATTGGCCTGGTGGTTCAGTGGTAGAGCATTGGGTTGGGATGCAGTAGGTCACAGGTTCGAATCCCACCTCAACTTGCCTAAATGAGAGGGTTATTGAAGGGAAGGGCATCCGACGTAAAAACACAGAACGTGTGTTTGGCGACCACTGAAGTGACGAGCCAAAAGCAGTTGAGGTGTAGATGTTTAAACTACACATACACTATTCATGAACTAAGTGACTCCAATAATAAGCCCATATAAACCCAAACCCATAGGATTGAATATACCTTAACATAGAATGCAAATACAATTTGTTATTGGTTAAATGAAATAAGTCTACAGTGTCTAATCCTTTAACAAAATCAAGTTGTTTGTTGAACTACACAGGAAAATTAACATTAATGGTTATTCATGAAAAGAAATGTCATGGGCAGATTACTTTACATTTTATGATTTAGGATGTAATCGCTTCCTCTACTCCTCATCCATAAAGCTCAGGTCCCCAAGCTCATCACAGCTTGTCACATCATTTTGGGGTCACTTCATTCAGGGGCCTGCAGCAAGAGATCTCCACAGGTTCTAAAAACAGATGTGACAGGCGTATTAAAATGAGTGATCTCTGCTGCCCTGCTCCCCTATGCCACTGTAGCCAGGCTTGGTACTAAGCTGTCTTCCCCAGGGCATGGACAAGAGCAGTGGGGCGCAAAAGGCCTGGAAGATAAGGTGACAGTGGCACATAGCTGGCATTGTGGCAGCTCCTAGAATTATCTCCTGATGAGCTTTTCCTTTTTGGGGAGGGCAGTGGAACCTGAGCTCTGCTGGCTGAAGGCTGTGAGGCACACAGTGCGAGATAAACATAGTCTGGATAGTGGTGGATGCACATACTGTACATACACCAAGACTAAATGAAGTACAGTAGTGGAAGAAGCATAAACTCAAGATTTTTTTTCCTGAACGTAAAAATCTTAAAACCAAATAAAAGACAAATAAGACAAATAAAATATAACAAGCTTATAAATGTTCAGAGGAAACACACAGACTGCAAGGCACAAACGCACAACTACCAAATATTGCAAAAGCATTTATTTTTCAGTAGACCTGGCCAAAGGTGATCTACCACTGTCTTTTACAGCAGCTCATACTTCATCATTTTCTTTTCTGACAATCTCCTTTGGAAACACGCAAAAAAAATACGCTGCTGGTTTAAGACCCAGCACTCACTCATTCAGTCTGTGGAACAAAATACTGCTTGAAGATACAAATACAAATACTGCTCCAGTTTCTAAATATGTAGGTTTAATTCAGTGTTTTATTCCAGTTTTCTTCAGCCATAGTCATCCTAATGTTTTAAAATTATGCCGATTCAACTCAGAAGCTAGGTATCCAGTATTAGTTACTATTATTACCAAGGTGAGAAGAGGAACTGTGATCCTTCACTGTAGAATTTACAATACAGTAAAACATCTGCATACATAACTGTGTTCGAATACATTACACAATGTACCTCAGATTTACAAAAGTTGTGGTGATTGAAAACCATTGCAAGACTGTTAAGAATTCAGTGATTGGTTATAAATTTGTGTTAATTGTTATAATCCCAGCATTGCAAAATCCAGGAGGGACTGTTGAATCATAACAGTACATTAACTGTTTAAAATACCAAATTTATTTGTGCTGTACTCACTTCTGGACCTGACACACTGTACTGTGTAGTATGTCGGCTCACCATTATGACTTTAGACAAAACTAAAAATCAACAAAAGCTATTTAAATTCTTTTCAAGAGCAACACTGTAGGGGCTTCGGTGTATCTGAACTCTATCAGGTCTATTAAAAACGAATCAAAGTGTTTTTAACATTCCTCTTCAACACCTTGGTCAATGTTTGAATTGTAAATTTGTTGGCACGAGGTGAAGTGGAAGCTGCTGCTTCAGAATTATCTATTCTGTTGGAAGGGCTGCCAGGATTTGTGAGAGGGTCTTCCTCTGAAGGCCACAGCTCTGAGCTGCTGTCTCCTGCAATCCAGCCTGATCAATGGCTTTCTCTGTGGTGAGCCAAGTCCCTTACTAAGACAAAGGAATCATGGGGAAAAAGGAAGATTTATTTTTTCTTTATTTCTACATCAAAGGAATAATGTTTGCATGTCACAATTTCTTATTAGCTTTGTGAATGTATTTGTGCATTGTTTAGAGTATTAGTTTATGCTCACGTACACTGCACATACGTGCCCTCATTCTCCTTTAATTATTCCTCATGCATAAGCCACTAAAGCATAAATTAATGCCTGTAAATTTAGCTTTACAAAACAATGTTTTATAGCATAACTTAATGAAATACCCAATATTAGCTTTATTTATTTTGGCTATCATCCTAAATTTCATGGTGGAGGACCAAGCCATTGGACATATTGTATGGATAAAACTTTGCCATCCTTGGGCTCTGCCACCAGGTATAAAAAAATTAAATAAAATGAAAGCAAACAAAGAACTATGCAGAAATGCTCTTGTAGATCGATGACCCGTGCTGTTTTGCAAATGGCCAAGGAGGAGATGAGAAAGGAAGAGACAAGGGATGTGGGGTGGTGTGGGGTGGTGTGGGGACGTGATGGAAGCTAAACTAGCATGAAAGTGCCTTCCGTCATGGATTACCAAGGCAGCGATTTTCATTACCTGCCTTTCAAAACAAGATATTTATAGCAACAGGAGGTGTTGGAGAGCCATGAAAGACATGCAACCCATTTGCCTTAGAACTTGTGTGTTTATAAAAAAAGAGTAAATGGTGCAGAAAGAAAGTGAATTGTGTAAGGAAATGGCTGCTGTGTTATGCCATATTTTTGTTTTTTACAGTTGCATGGGTTTGCTGACTAGAATCTTTTTGAGGGTGTATATCGAACAATGCAGGTTAAATCTTTCAAATGTTTGGCATTATTTGTAAAAGTTTCCTGATCATCTCTGTAGCTATTACATTGAAAACAACTATATAATATATTTATAAACCCACTTAGCCCAAACACAAGCAGTCTCCCATTGATGATCTTGTGCCTATAAACTTAGTCCATGATCCCACTTTATACGATAAAGTTAAAAGGGTTAACTGTATAATTCAAAGCTGACTCAGTTTGATCTCAGATTAGGTTTGGATCGATCCCCGAACCTGGCTATATGTCAAAGTGTCCCTGGGCAAGACAATGAACCCCTAACAGCCCATTCCCCCTCCCTAGCAGTGCAGTGCCAGTCCAAGCCCGGTAGAAATTGGGGAAGGTTGCGTCAGGAAGGGCATCCGGCGTAAAAAAAAAAACTGTGCCAAATCAACATGCGGACAATGATCCGCAGTGGCGACCCTGAACTCACGGGATATGACGAATGGACAAAAAAAAAGATAGGTATAGATATATACATATATAGAGAGATCATTTCCTTTATTCTTTTTTTGAGTACAAGAATGTCCTTGACAATGATGCACTGGATCATTTTTTTTTGTCAGTTCCTTAGAGGAATAAGTAGGAAATATACGTGCAGCTGTAAATTACTGATCCCCAAGGAAAATTAAGTTTCAATTATATTGACAGTTCTCTCTTACTGTGGCATTTTGGAGCACTGAATGTCCGTTTTAACCTAAATAATTTATTATTTAATTTGTATGTACTGTATACAATGTAGACATTTTAAAGAAAATTTTGCAATTAATAAGCATTTTATCTTATGGAAATAATGCGCAAAAATATTTATATTCAGTGTTCACATAGTTTAAACCTATGTGTTTATTTCAGAACAAAAATTTATTGTCATTTTTTTTGTTACTTTAAATTTTGACAGCTCTAACTGGTAATTGCTTAAACTCTGCAGGTGGCAGACAGATAATTAACTAGATGCTTATTTCATGCATCAAAGCTATGGCCTGTTTATTTTGACATTCTTGACACTTCCTGTGAAGCTGTTACACACAGTGTTTTTCTTTCACTTTTTCATGCCAAAATACAATAAAAAGAGCAATTTTTTGTTGTTTACATGTATATGCAAGTCAAAAGTTGCCATCATTTTTTGTAGTACACGTGTGGAGCATTTCATTGCATGCATTCCCAATTGTAGTATGATTTGTGCATCACGTGTCCATTTGAGGGCAAACATTTACTGTGACCTACACTGTCTGCTTTTTGTAATTTCTGTATTGGTATGTTTTTTTTTTTGTTTTGTTTTTTGTTTTTTTCCAAATTTGTTTAGCTATGATGCAAGGTGGCAAAAGGATAATAGAGGTTTTGTGCACACACAGTGACTGACTTTTGGTTATTTATTTCTCTTGCAAAACTTTCGTTTGGTAAATTCCGTTTAAAGGTCAAGAAAAACAAGGTCAGCATTAACAAGATGTATTTATTATACACTTCTCTCCTGTGTTTCTCACTCGGGGCCTTAAATAAAGCCCAATGGGATGTATATATGATGGAATATTCCTACCAATCAAGATTATATCATTTGTCACTGTGCATCTGGCATCTGACCATGGGTCATTCCCTTTACTAAGTCAACAATGGCTACCTCTGGGATCCCCTCATAACTTTTCATAAGATGGCATGGTGGCTTGCTATGCCTGTAGTATTGTAGGAGAAACACTGATGCACTTAAAGTATATAGCACTATTCTTTAAGTACTATTCTTTACTCTTAAAGTATAAAGCACTTTACAACTGGTCTCTCATTTACATACACACTCATAATTGATCACGCTTATATATTCAGTCTGATTGTGAGCAATAGGTGTGACCCAGGTTTGATACGTTTATTTTGGAGTTGGCAAGTCATCACTGACAGGAACAGTAACTGTTAGGATGCCTGACACCTTTGAGATCAAAACAGCCATGTTCTCCATTCTCCCTCTCTCTTTTCACAGATCACCAGTCTTTGCATGTGGGCGTGATGAGTGTTGTGTGTGCATGGATTTTCAGTCAGTGGAAGCTGCGGACTGCTCTGTCCCCTACTCTTCGAGGCAGCCATCTGTCAGCTGACGCTTGGTCACCACAGCAATCAGAACGCTCTGTGGCGAGTCCAATCTGTTCCACCACAGGTAGAGCTGTGGGAGGGCTTCCATCACCGTACACACTCTGTCTTTTTATTACTTGTCTGCAATTCACCCTTTTCTTGCCCACTCCTCCAGCTTTTTTTTCTAATCATTACACCATTATTCCATTTTCACTCTGTCTTTTTAAACATTTGTTTTGAAATATTAATTGCATTTTGTACCTACAAATAGTATGGGAAACTTTGATAGTCACCTCCTTCCCTCATTGGTTAACACAAAACAAACGTATATTAAGAAATAACATTTGCTATTCAAAATATACAATCTGCAAAGTAGTTTTGTTAGCCTGTTATCTGTCGCTTTATATAATGGTGAACCAAATAAACAGTACCGATGTCCTGAACCACCTGCTTCCCCTTCCTGGCAGGACTATCACTCCATTTGTGTCATTTTAATGGCAGTCTGCTAAATGTTGTACATCAATGGTCACTCCAGCCTGTTAAATGTGCCATGCTACACCTAAGCCATGCCAGGCAGGTCTCTCCCTCTTAGTGCCTCTATGTTGGCAAAAGGCCCAATGTCTAATCTGATCAGAGCCATGCTAATGGCAGAAGGCAGCCCTTCTAACCAGACTGCTAGCCAGGCCAAGAGCCCTGAAGCAGTGGAGGTGACATCCTGAGTCCTTATTCCAAATGAATAATTGAATGGGACCCAGGATAGGGCTTTAGGAGACTAATTTGGCTTGTCTTTGTCATTAGGACACTGAAACAGATGTGAAAATCTGCTTCTTGTCACTATACAATTATGGCGAGTTTTAGAATTAAGAATGCATTTATTTATAATGAGCTGCTAAAGTTTTTCACTTCAAAGAAATAAGCACGTTTGTTAATAATATTAGTATAACATCGTTCTCTAAATTTGGCATTCAGTAATATAACTATTCATGTCCTCTCTGTTGACTATTTTCCTGATCTGTTATTGCCAGTTTGGTGTACACCAGAGTGTTTTCCCTTGTACCCTATTTAAATACAAAGTTTTGATTCCGCATAATTGTGGAATGAACCTCTGCAGCGGGCATGATGTGTCCCATTACGGTCAAATTATGGTTAATTTTACTGAAAGTTGAGTGTTCTGTCCAGTTTTTTCACCATAGCAGAAATTGAATAACACATGACCTAAAACATACTGCCCTTCAGTCAGAGAAATAGGTTTTGTGCCTTTTTAAATATGGATATGTGAAGTACACATAACAATGAAGTTCAGTGACTTTTTATATTTTATTTATTTTTTTTGGTACTGTAAGTTGTCAGCCTTGGTAGGTCATGCGAACACCATGGCAGAAACATTGGGGGGGGGGGGCACATTTGACAGCCACTTTTCCTTCTAATTATGTATGATCAGCAGATACTTGCCATACCTGCAAAAATCTGTGAAATACAGCTTTGCTAAATTATTTTTCCTGTCATTCCTCAGTTAAGCACTTTGTCATTTTCATCATTGCTGAACCCTCTGATTGTTTAATGTCACCCCAGACTTGGCTGGCTTTGGAGGTTTTCCAATTACAAATTAAAAAACAGAAATTAATAGTTCTGTTTTGTTTATCCCGTCAATGTAAAATTTGAATGTGTTATTAAATAATGTTACGTTTTTATTTCAAACTATGTTTGAGAAACTTGGGAATTAGAATCTAAGATTTTGGTTCAACCCTCATCTGATTTGCCAGTGGAGCAGCTAGGCTTGCCTTTCTTTCCTGTCAACCTCTTATGGACGCTTTCAGACATGACTTAATGTGATTAGCTTACCAAAAATTCTCCTACTAAATGCAAAGCAGACTTCCCTGCTCAAATAAGAGTGTGGGTTCATGTAAACACACAAACACAAAGCGTATCACTTGACAGCACTCTATGGTAGGCTAAATGTTATACGTTGGAGCTAGCCTATGTTTTAGCATGGGGGAGACGTGGCTGCAATGAAAAAAGTTAGTTCTTAACATTAAGAAACTTGTATTTTGGCACCAACACACAATAGAAACAATCACTAGTCTAAATTCTAGACATTATATTGATACAAATTTGAAAAAAAAAAAGATCCCAAAATTCTAATTTTTTAATTTTCTGATAAATGAAAAAATCCAATTTCAGCATATTGAATTCAGATTTCTATTTTTCAGTTCTGTGAAAATAAAATAAACTGATAAGCTTTACACAGACCAGTAAGTTTCCATCCTAGTAAACATTTGCATAATCTGGCCACCCCTGACAATAGATACATATGCCTTTCCTCTCTTAATGTTCACAGTACATTTATACTGTGAACTCTCTCTATGACTCTCTATGAAGCATTTGCAGTAGTGACGCATAAGCAAAAACACTGCAACACACGTTTCTAATGATGCATGTTGGTACACTCCTTTTATTGTATCTGCCTGTATACCATTTAGACTTTTACAGCAACAGCCAGGAAGTGTGGTAAAACAGATTATCACCTTAACAAAGAGTCCTCAACTGTTGAATTCAGAAATAAATAGGTATAGCTACAGCTAAAGCTAAATTTGTGATTGCATATATTTTTGCCATTTCTAAGTTCTAGAACTGTGGGCTTAGATTCTTTTTTTGACACACCCACAGCATGGTGCTTGGATTTCAAACAGTCTGTATAACATCTATGCCAAAATCACCCACTTCCAATTAAAATATAGCGATCGTACTTATAAAGTTACGTCTATTAAATCCGTGTTTTTAGACTTTTTTTTCTGCCAGTTTCCTGCAGTTTCCCCTCTGCTGGCATAATGCTACAACAGTGAGCAGAAGGGATTGGCAGAGACAAAGACTAAAATTCAGTAACACCCCGTTATTATTGAATGTGGGTTGGTAAAATTAAAATTGGACAATATGTAGATTTATTTTAAGTGTTGCTAATGTTTAATGTTTAAACAGATATGTTGCTACATGAAAATGAAGCTACTTTTATCTTTTATATAAGTGTTGTCCATAGTTATGTTAATATACTGTATCGTCAGATAATGTTACAGGATTTATTTTCAGCATTTACAGGACAGTAACTATAAACAAGTGTGTTTCCATTGCTAGGCCGTTCCTCCTAATGTAGTTTATCCAAAACCATGGAGGCATTGAGATTATATTCTCAATCTTATGTGCCAAACCCATTATTCAAAACCTAACCACACACCTAACACACAGTTGTTCATGAACCCTTGGGCATATTATTTTTTCTCTCTCTGAAAGCTTGTTAGATGTTGCCATTTAGTTTTTTGTTTTGTTTGTGTTTTTGTCTTTGTCTTTTATTTATTTCTTCTACATTCATGCTTTTAACTCGACAACAAAAATGTATCTACTGTAAGGTGATTTCCTAATACAAGTTTGTGAAAATGCCCTATATAGTTTGAGGAGAAATACCAGTACGATATTTGAAATGCTACAGACAAATGTGTTAATGTTCAATTAATTCTCACTGATTTGGCTCCAGTTCAAATCAATTTGGCTGTTGCTCTTACAATATCAGTAACCTTATTTCTGGGTTTTAATTAGGCATGCATTTTTTTGAAAGCACCAACACTCAATCACTGATGAATCACTGCATGAAGCCTATTTTTATAGTATTGTTCCTTCCATTGATTAGGGTCTACACAATTCTGCACATGCAGTAATGATCAGCACATATTTCACTGGAGAAAGTCTTGTTATTGGCCCTCGTGTAATTATCTGCTGTTGCCAGTGATGAATATTTCACACAAGCAGTACAAAAAAGTGTTATCAATTAGAGGTAATGGTATTGTATATCAGAACATGGTTGAAGTCTGTTGTGTTCAGGAGGCATCTGTGATTGTGGCTTTGTTACAGCTGGCTGGTTTGAAGTCATATACTTTAAACTACTAAGCTGTATTCAGCCAGCTGAATGACTGAACTTTAAAACATGCATTTTGTAAATTACTGTCTCAAAGGCCTACAGTAAATATTGATTGTTTTATAAAATGTCTAACCCTCTAGTTAACTCAATAAAGCTTTGACTTGAGGGCTTCTTGGCATTTAGTAAAAGTAACCATTAAAACAATTTTTAGTTAAATCCATTCATTAATACTAAAAATAACCACATAAAAGGAACATTCCACAAGTGTAAACAACAGAGGTATACAACAAAACATTTATACTCGGTTTAATATTTGGTAGACATCTAGCCATTACAGTACATTTCCCAGCTTCAGCTCTTTCGAGAAAACTAAATATGTATAACTTTAATTTTATATTTTCTCTGTTGCTGTTCTGTGAGAATCTTATGATAATTTTCTTTTATAATTTTCTTTTGCAAAGAAAATTGGCTTATCCACCAATTTGAATTATTTTAGTATGTATTTACGTTTTTGTATGAATCTATGTAGACCACCTATGTTAACCTCTCCAAGTCACTCTTGAACTAATATACATTCCAAAAATACCTCATCTTAGGAGAGCCAGTTGCACTAAATATTATTTAAAGGTGAAAACAACCTTAAGGTATGTTACACATTATAAAATTTTCTAGGAAAAAATTAAAAACTGCCCAACAGGATGTTAAATATCTTTTGACATGTTAGTGTGTTGGCACAGGCCTCAACTGTTATGTTGCAAAACAACTCTAGCGTAATGGAAACAAGCCACAGTATGTCCTTCAGTTATTGTAGAAGAATCTAATTCCTGAAGCAAGCTTTACACCTTCCTCATACACTGAAAAAGGCCTGTGGCTGATCTCCAACTGTTGTGGTTTGAGGCTTGACGTCTGATGACAGATTAATATAGGGGTAAGAAAAAAGGCAGTAGAAAAGATGTATAGATGGATGGTCATAACGATGACACACTATTAAGGGAACGTTGTTACAAAAGCAGGTTTGTACGTACGCCTCTTGGTCTGTTGATTTAGGTAATGCGGATGTGTTTACTACTGTTCTGTTGAAAGATGACATGGCTTTTTTTGTTAAGAACCCTGAGATAAAATAAGACTATTAATGACTTAAGAGGCAGAAGATGACAAAAAGCATCACGTATCTTACTTATTGTTTAAAAAAAGTTCTGTTTACCATCTGTCACTCATAAAGCAGTGTATTAAAAAAAAGCAAATACCCTCTTCAAGCCTTTTAACAATCTTATTATACATCAGGTAAGCTACCAACTTCTGTGGCAATTATTAAAAACACTTTTAATTATTAAATCTACATTCCATTTTAAAAAATTTCCACTATTGATCTCGCACACACACACATGCAAGAGTCAATGCTTCAGGTACCAGCTTATGAACTTTTCAACATGTAAAATCTGTAATCAGTTCTCACAGTAACTCCAAACGCCTTGCTCTCATCCCCTGTTGGATTTTTATAACCTTCAATCCATCTAGTTAAGTTTGTTTAAGTAAACACTTTACAGACTCTTTTAAAATGAATATTTAAAAGTCAAAAGGTGGCAGTTACAGCACCCAGTGCATGTGCAAATCTTACTGCCTGCCACAGCGTACCATAGCAGTATTACTGTATTTGTACAGGAAGAAGATACTGGTGTAGAAGATGTATCCAAGAGGCATGATCTAAACAAACTTTTTCCAAACATAAAGTTTCAAGCAGCCTAAACATCTTATTGCTTGATAAATTCAGATCAACTATAACACAGATAATTACTGTTTGGACATGACGGCTGCTTTTAGTGTTTATACAGAAGACTGTGCACTGTGCACTTTTTTGTTTCATGTTTTCTTTCCAAGCCTCTCTAAAAGAAAAATTAGGCTTATAAGCGGTGTTGTATCACTCCGTATTTGATCACATCAATCTTAAAAATGCAGCATATGATTGAAACGGAACATTTGCATTTGATAATGCACGAAATATTGGTGACTGAATGGAGTGAGGAAATATTTTCCATCCCATGGAAAAAATGACAATTTGATGTTGCAAATTGTTTTAGTGCTGTTTTACACTCATTTACACTCATACATTTCTCTTAAACAATACCAAATGGATGAGAAAACAGAATATAAAAACTACACATTTAATGGTTTACTGGTACAACAGATGAATAATATGACTGTAGTTAAAGAAAGAGAGAGAATAAAATGTATTTGTACATGAAGACATTTTAGGACACAGGTAAACATTATTAAAGTGTTTGTGTTTTTTCCCCGCCTTAAAGGACAGAGGAGCTTTAACAGCTGTGTGCCTGTGTCCCTGTTTTCTGAGACACACTTTGACCAGTGGAAACTGTCATGTTAATGACAATGCACATTCAGCCTCATGAGGTGCGATTTGTTTCCCTATCTTTGACTCATCAAACCAAACCAAGTATACTGGTACTAGGCAAAATCACCAGTAAAACAATAATTTTGAGTGTTACTTTTATATTTCAGAACTGTTCATTTAACCTTGGTGATTTTCCTGTGTACATAAGGGAGAACAGACTGATGGTCTCCTCAGCCGCAAACAGCAGCTGCTGTAACCAACAGGTGAGGTAGAGGAGGTTTCTACTCTCACCAGATCCAGTTAACACCATGCTTAATGTCTCTTACAAGTAGAAACTCAGTAAATCTGCTTCTTTTCCAAATTCTAAATGGATTTTAACTTTTAGTAACCCTGTCTTTTGTATAGCCGCAAATTTGCAACACAACAACGAAGCAGCACTGAAATAGTAGAACAATAGTAAAACCAACCTGATGTCTGCAGAAGTTTGGGGGTTTGCGTTCATATTTAAATAAAATTGTTATCTCATTTACTAATCCGGTACCATTGACACCTGTCATTCAATACCAAAGGTCCTGTTTAATTTGCTTGTACATAGACTTTGCCGAGTCTCTTATCTATATTTTAATTTGACTTGCATTACACAAGGGATGCTTTCTGTACTCAATATTATGCCTTATAATTTCCATCATACAGTTTCATAACTCAATCGAACATTGCATTTAAAACACAGTTTTCTTCACCTCTGCAAATCTGTTTGCATTAGTTGTGACTCACAAAAGGGAAAGCTTTAGTGTAAGATAACTGGTTGTAGCATTAGTCATTGATGATTATGTGTGTAAGAAAATGAAAGTGACTCCCATATGTGTACCTGCTGTGCACATGGTTTCTACTGAAGATTGAATAAATTATTACCTTTGTGTCTGGAGTGTATAATTGAAATGCCTCTGGTAGTGACGCCATAAATAGCAGGTGTGACATGCATCCCCCACCCTACCGAGCTCCCTACCATTTCCAGAATCAAACACTCCCTCCACCACCAACGTCAGCGGAGTTCCTCCCACTTCAAGCTATAGCTGTCACAAGGCAGGACCACGGGGAGCCTGGTGACAGTATTTATAGCACACCGGTGCTCTAAGTGATAGATGTCACCTTCACGCCAGTGGCTCTGGAGCACTGCATCAGCCAACCTGCCCCAGTAACAAGCTGAAAATTGCTGTGAATGCACAGAAAAGAAGTGCGCAAGTGTGGGGAAGCGGAGCATATGTACTGATATAAAAAAACTAAAAAAACAAAACAAACGAACCACAGGGTTTATCAACTGTGTTTAAAACTTTCTACTTGGCTTGTTTGAGTCTTGGTTTCCTACTTGAGATAAAGTAAAATACTTAAATACTTAGATACTACTAAGATAAAGCAGTTTGTTTGTGGCAGTTTTAAATGCTGTGTTCTTTCCTTGAAGTAGTTGAATGATGGATGACGTTGATAAAACAAGCTTGACGACAGGTCTGTGACTTAACACCTGAATCTGTTGGTTGGACTCCTGTAGTAGCAGCTTTATAGGTATCATGCCTAAAAGTTGGGTCAATGCCTAAAGTATGGATAAAAACAGGATTCTATTCATAATAGAACCTAACATATTAAATGTTGAAATGGAGACATTTTACCATTTCATGGAAAACATTAGCTCATTTTGAATTTGATGGCAGCAACAATTCTGAAAAAAGTGGGAACATGGGCAACAACAGGCTGGAAATGTAATTGCCTGCATCTCTGATCATTTGGGGGTACATAAGGGCCTATGGCGTGGTCAGCTTACACATCTGGAAAGACATCATCAATGCTGAAAAGTACATTGAGGATTTATAGCAACAGATGCTCCCATCCAGCTAAAGTCTCTTTCAGAGAAGGCCTTGCATATTTCAGAACGACAATGCTAAACCACATACTGCATCCATCACAACATCATGGCTTCATATGAGAAGAATCCAGGTGCTGAACTGGCTTATTTGCAGTCCAGACTTTTCACTATCAGAAAACATTTGGTGCATCATAAAACAAAATATCTGCCAAAAAAGTCCACGACTGTTGAGCAACTAGAATCCAGAATGGGACAACATTCCCTGTCCTAAATTCCAAGAACTAGTTCGCTCACTTCCCTGACATTTACAGAAAGTTGTTAAAAGAAAACGTGATGCTACACAATGGTAAACATCACCCTGTTCTATATATTTGTGTTTTTCATGTGTTGCTGCCATCAAATGGCAAACTATCTTTGGAATTGGAGTTGTACATGACTCAGATAGGACACATGAATGCAAAGCAATATGATGTATGCACAGTGATCCAAACAAAAGCATATAACAAACATACGTGCACATACAAACCTATTTGCCACACAGCTTTGGTCCCACAGTGTAAAATAAAAACCCCATAGCTACTGTCACTGTCACAAGGCATCAACCTTTAACATTTTCAATCATCTCCTTTGACAGAGATATTTTTAGCCTACATGGTAGATTGTCCTTTGAAGGCATCTGTAATACAAAATATAATTCAGGTCTATCTGACAAGTGGAATAAGCTTGTCAAAAAACAGAGGCTTGAGAAAAGAAGCTTGTTGCTGAGAATTCATCTCGGCATT
Organism: Channa argus; assembly: GCF_033026475.1. Classification (NCBI taxonomy): domain Eukaryota; kingdom Metazoa; phylum Chordata; class Actinopteri; order Anabantiformes; family Channidae; genus Channa; species Channa argus. The sequence continues at coordinate 15,947,232 of NC_090198.1, forward strand.
GTTCAAAAGTCCAAACGCCTACTCCAAAGTTGGTCATGTATCACACTTTTTACCATCAGTGTCCTAACAAGTTTAGTTTGGGAGTGGATCCTTAAAAGCTGAAATACTTTCTGAGTATATTAAAATATTATTTTTTTATAAAGAAACTTCTATTTGGGTACTGTACATTAGTGATGTGTACCACCACAGGACATTCCTTAAACATTGCATTTTCTGTGCAATTGATAATCCTACAACTGTATTTTATTGTAATGGCGACAGAACTATTTTTATCCTGTGTCTCATGAACATCTTATGATTAAGTAACCTTTTTTTACTATGTTTGTTGCAAAGTCTAAATAACAAAGTTAAGGTAGGAATACACAGTAGCTGTCTTTAAAGTTTTCTCTAATTTGTTTATTAGGATTAATTATACAGTGACAGAAAAAGTTTATCAACAATATTAATTTGTTGATGCTATAACATACTTTTCTACATTTTCTCCAAGAAAAATCAATTTCTTCCTTGGGGCCATCATGCTAAAGTTACTAATACCTTTACTACTTTTGCTCTGGACCTATACAAAAAAAGCAATGTATTATAGTATGTATTTATACACGTATCTTTCTTTCCCTTATTTCCAGTGAGGCAGCTCTGTGTGTGTGTGTGTGTGTGTGTGTTGGGAAGGTTTGAAGGGGGAACAGAATGTGTGCATGTCCTTCCATGACAATGAAAAAAATGGTCATTGAGTTGCTGAAATTGATCCCTGCCAGGGTGAATGTGTTGACATCGCTTTAATGCAGCTTGCCATTTGACACTGTGCCTGATTCTCCTCTCTGAGAGTACAGGGTGGACACGGATATAGACTGTCAAGCTCACATAGCATGATGAAATACTGTATATATGCCAAGTGAAATGGCAAACTCTAAAAACTGCAAATACTGTATTATGAAACTAATACTCCGGAAACATAACATCTATTGGATTCACGGTAGAAAACTGTAAAACAGTTGTAATTTTATTCTTTGTGGAGTATGGCACCTGTTATTATCTCACACTTGTTTTTAAAATAAATTCCAACCATGAATAGTAGTTGTAAGGTTTTTTTAAATGTACACTATGCACCTAGATGTTCAGTGTTTTTCTGTTGTCCTTGCCATAATATTTTCTGTCTCCCTCTTAGTCCTCTCTCAAGGACTGTTTAGAGTGTAGGTTTGCTTCTGCATCTTTCAAATACTTATATTTAACACTCATGATATACAAGAAGTTGTGTTGCGCAAACAAGCTCAAATTACTGTTAGTAACTAAACAGTACGCACCCTCAGAAAAATAAACTGTTTAAAGTCTGTATAAATAAGACCTATCATTAAAAAAAAAACAGCTGGCTCTATCTTGTCATTGTATCGGTTTGAACCATGCAGTACATAATAGTAGAAATTGTGTCTACATAACTAGAAATAAACATAATAAACATTAATGCATTGCAGTAATGCAATTCTATGTGCAGCACCCATGTTGGTCAAGTCCAAAATTATTTGAAGACCCATTCCAAGTAAGATTTTAGTCAGTGGGGGTGTTCCAGTGTTATTTTGAGATATAAATTCTTGTCCATTCCACACAATGTATCATGTTATGGTAGAGCTTGTATTTTGAAATGGGCAGACTAGATCTCATGGTGTGTTTTGTTTTTTTTTTTTTTTTAATTTAATATGTGTGTGTGTCGTGATTGACTCAGAACATTTGTACAGCACCATGCAGCATGTCTATAAAAGCATCCAATAAGCTCAATGGCAGTCTCCTCTCACCTTGCTACTGTGATCAGCTGACACATACTGTCACAAAGTGTCAGGATGTGTCAGTGTGTGTGTGTGTTTGTGTGTGTAGTGAAGATTGTGAATGTCAACATGTGCATGCACATGTATGAAACTTGTAAATGAGTGTGCATGAATCAGAAAAAGAGGCTTGTCTGGAGTCACACACACAGTGGCCATGCCATCTCTCTGCTGACAAGTGCTATCAACTCTATCTGCTTGGTGGTCTCTGCTGTCATATAGGTGAGAGGGGGCAGACAGGATTGCATGTGCTGCCAGAGGGCAGGTGAAGCAGAGATTGGTGAGTTGGGAGGTTGGCAGTTAAACTGTTGGGGGGAGGTGACAAAACAGCCATGCTGAAAGCAACTAGTGGGTCCCACTGGTAATCTAAGTTTCAGCACCCACATTTCCACCTGTCGTTTTCTCTTAAACCCCTTTCAGCCTCCCCTTATTCCCTTTCTAAAAAACAACAGAGGGAGAAAGGCTGATGTGGACTGCAGCCACCACAGTTAAAGGCCACTTGTACAAACCTAAAATGAGGTGCGACATAACTGTGGCATGTTTTCTTAGATTAGATTTGCATTGTCACGTTTTTTTAAGCAGACCATTGCAAGGTATTTACACATCTATATATACATGTAGGCAGTATGCAGGCTCCACTGCAAGTCACCGATGCAATTTGTTTTATCTACTTTCATAGCCTTGGTACACATAAAAATCCCACAGTATATAAACCCTATTTAACACTACAGACAAACCAGGATGCAGTGTGGGGAACCAATGCTGGGAGTTTTGGGGTTGTCAATAATCATCTTTTCGCTACTCTAATTCAATCTCCATCAGGTAGAATATGTTCCTGACAGCTGTTATAATCTTTTCTGTTCATTGATAGTTAATTGTGATCTTCATGCACTGTATACGTAATTCCCATGTTATGTCTGTGGTCTTCAGTGAATCACTGTGCACACTAAACAAGTTAACAACAAAGCTTGTTGACACACAACCTTTGCTTTGACAAATATAAGGGACGATGGAGTCCCAGTTAAACCTAGTTTCAGTCCACACAACCCAAGACCCATTTGGCCTCCCATAAATCTGCTTCTGTCCATCAACAGTGAAATGTAACTGGTGCACACATATCACAGCCTCTGCACACTCACACCAGGAGTCTGGTTTCCTTCTGGTGTGGAAATAAGATCCACCAGCTTCAATAAATGCCTCTTAACAGCGTGATCAGTCAGAGGCTTTCGAGCTATGTGTGGCCTCCACTGACTAAACAGTCTCATTAGCAACAGGGGACCTCCATATTTACAGCACAGCTTAACACCCTTGAGATTTACACCAAGAAGACTGCCTGTCAGGCCAGATCAGGGCTCCAGGTCATTTGTCTTTTTTAATTTAATAAAGTTTGTGCCATTCATGTGGTATTAAACAAATAATAACCTGTATGTACCCCTAGATGTATTTTTCAGGGTTAATAAGCTGAAACCCCTGTGCCAACAATTTCTCATTAACATAATGCACATGGAACTCAAAAACGTGATCCTAGGTCACTATAGATGTCCACCTAGAGTTAAATTGGAAGCTCTCAACACTTGGTGTCAGCTTTAAGACACTTTCAGAAAGGTCCATCATAAATTCTTTCTTGCCACTCAAATTCAATTGGATCTGCAGTTTACAAAGTAGCGAATTTTTGTCACTACCAGGCTAGTAAGGCCATGACAAAATGAGATATACACCATATCAATGTATGAATGAATGTTTTCAGAGACAACTTTTCTTTAACTGCTTCAATGCAATTTTGGTTTGAAAGTAACCTTAAACAATTCACTCAAAATATTGAGTGAACTGTATGAGGTAAGACAGTAGGAGATACAATGAGATTTTATATTATGTTGGTCTGTGATTGTAGTAGAAAGACATGTAATCTTTGAAATAGCATAATGATTTACATGGATTTGTTGTTGAAGTAGCACTTTTTGAAAGAAAAGATTGAGGTTAAATACTTAAATTATAAATCATGTACTTTTAAATTAAAGTAGAAATGTCAGTGTGGTAATGGAGTACATTTTTGTGTGTTTGTAACTTAAAGGTGTGCATTGAAATGGACATGATGTTTGTGTGTTTTGCATCAAACAAAAGGAAAACAACTAAAGGGCTTAGGGAAGGAAGACTGGAATACAACTAACAGACGGTAGCTTAATAACTTAGGAACTTTTCTGAATTTCTAAAAGTGTTTGTTTTACTGTTAGGGCATACAAGGAGGTGGTTAGAAATTAGTAGATGCACAGCATCTTGCAAACAATTAGGTTTTAATTCAAATCTAAGGCTGTACTACTTCTTTATAGTAGATCTGTTTACTCATTTCACTTGAATGACAAGGGTGCATGATCTGTATAGGTTTTATTTTACTTGATTGACTGACTGTATTTTGTATATTAATAAGAGAAACTGCTCGTACTCTGTTAGGGCTAAACTTTTTTTTGAATCTCCAGGCATTTGAAAAGTGGAGGCACAGCAGAGTGTGGCATAATATATACAATATTATGCACTGGCTAAAAGAGGCATATGGCTTCAGATTCAAGAGCTTGAAACTTCCAGGCTAACACCAGCAGTTATCTCCAATGAGGACTCTATGATGAGCACAGACACGCAGCACTGGCCAGGTGGCTCTTTGGAAGATAGTGCCAAAAGATGAAACCACCTCAGTGTCAGCATTTTAATTTGATCTGCCATGTGCACATATGTCTTTAAAGTCTGCTGGGAGTCTCTTAGTCATTGATGTGCTTCGCCAATGGTCTACAGTCGTACAGGTTAGCCCTGTAGGCTAATCTGTAATGAGTCAGTCCCAAAAGCCTGCGCCAGGTTGATGGCAGGATGAGTGATCTCCTCTCCTCTGATCCCTAGGATTCGGATGCCCACTCTGTGCCAACTATTGAGCTCCTTTGTAGTGGGTGCCAACATGCCCAGACGGGTAGAGGAGGTGCAAACAGACCCAAACAGGATTTCAGAAGCACTAGTCCTCTACTGTTAATAATTAGAAAGTGAGTATAGCTATTCAGAGACTGAGAAAATAATACTCGGGTTTCAGCCATCCTGCATTTTGGTTTGAAAAAAAAAAAAAAAAAGGTGGTGGAGTTTATTAAAACACTGGCATATCATGAGCCTTAACCATTTCTTTGAATCTGTACCTTATCTATACTTTAAAACATGAATATGTTGTGGTTTGTTTATTCTTACAGCAGATATTCAGTATAAAACTTAATGTTACAATATAAACACAATTTCTTGACCCCACACCAGACCAAATGATCACAAATCTGATTTTTCACATCTGCAAAATTGATGATTGAGTTATGGCTTTACTACATGCTTTTATCAGGCAGAGAGGTCTACAGTATATTGTAGGGTGCTATGAGGCAATCAGTTATTGATATTGATCATGAGACACAAATTGAAGCTATAGCTATTGTCGTTTGCTGCTATAATGTGGGAAGGCATAAGCTGTCCAGTAGACCTTTGAATTAGGGGTCGGCGAGTCTTATGTCCAAACCTAAATAACACTGATCAATATTGATCAATATGCTAATCCCAATGTCAAACTACTTCAATGAAATTCTAAATGTATGCATCCAAATATAAATATAAAGTGCATTTAAACCCACTAACTTTATCCAATTTTGCTATGTTGCAGCCTGAAAATAGATTCATTCAAATTCATATTTTTCTCATTAATCTAGACTCAATACACCATAATGTCAAAGTGAAAACAGTCTGTAAATTGATTTTAAATATATTTAATTTTTATTTGTTTAGCTCAGGTGCCTCATTTTCTCTTGATTATTGCTGAAATGCATAGAAGTTTGACACAACCAGGACAACTTCAAGACCTGTTCAGCAAGCCAAACTGAGCAATTGAGAGTAAAGCGTAAGAGAGGGGACTAAGAACCTGATGGCCTGACTGAGCTCCAGAGATCCTTTGTGGAGATGGAACAAATTTCCAGAAGAAAAACAATTACTGCAGCCTTCCATCGATCTTGGCTTAATTACAGCGTGGCTTGACAGAAGCCTCTCGTCAGTCCAAACACATGCAAACACACTTGGAGTTTGAAAAACCTTCTGGAGGACTCAGATTGTGAGGAACAATCAAGAACTGTTTGGTCTCAACACTAAGCACAATGTTTAGGGGAAGCCAGGACCCCTCATCACCTGCTCAATACCATTGCCAGAGTGAAGCATGGTGGTGGCAGCATCATGTTTTAGGTTTGTTTTGTTTTCTGCAGCAGGAACTGCGAGACCTTCAGGGTTAAGGGAAGGCTGAATGGAGTAAGGTACTGAATAATCCTTAATAAAAACCTGTTCTACAGCGCTTAGGACCCTAGACTGGGCTGAAGGTTCAAAAACCAACATGACAATGATTCAAAGCTCACAGTAAAAACAACACAGGATTGGCTTGGAGACAAATCTGTGAATGTTTGGAGTGGCCCAGCAAGTGCCCTGACTTGAACCCTGTTGAGCATCTCTAGAAAGACCTGAAAATGGCTGTCCACTGATGGTTTCCATCTAACCTGAATAAGCTTGAGAGGATTTGCAAAGAAGAAAAGCAGAAAATCCCCCAATCCTTTTGTGTAAAGTTTGTCAGAACCTAAAAGAATATAAACTGTAATTGATGCCAAAGGTGCGTTGACAAAATACTGAGCAAACAAATCTGAATATTTAAGCACGTGATATTTCAGTGTTTTTCTTTTTAATTAATATACAGACCTTTCTAAAATTCAGTTATCAATTTGTAATTATGGGGTATTGACTGTAGATTGAGGAAAAAACTGTAGTATCAGACTGTACCATTAAAAAAAAAAAAAAAAAAATCCAAAAAGTGAAGGTCTGAATGCAACTGTAAATATGATTCGGTTTCCCACAAGTGTAAAAGTGTAAAACAAAGTCTGATGGTGAATAGTGACCAAAGAAAAATATCTTAATATTGAAATTTTTTCCATGTAAAGAAAATGTAAATCTCTCTGCATAGCAATGAACTAGACTTCATTTTTAGACTGAGTCATGCTCATGAAACGCAGCATCTCATGTATCTATTCAGTGTCAGAACAATTCCACCATTAGAGCTGCGTGAAGAGCCCTTGAGAGCGCTATATTGCCGATGAAGTTCTCGCTCCTCCTTTCTCTTCCACTCCACAGCCTGCCCACATTAACTCTCCAGCCCATTCAGCTGTGATTAGAAAAGCCTCTCGGTTTCCAGAGTTTGCAATCATTTGACCATAATGAATTCCAATCACTCCCTCCTCCAACCCTCTGCTCCCACTTGTACTCAAGAAGTTATGAGGAGTAGAGGGCAGAATGAAGAGACAAAGAGCAAACCACCATAATAGAGGGAGAGCAGTGTTTAGCAAAAAATCATGTACAGAGAATTAGGGCTAGAAAACAATACTGCTGTAAGTAGAGTATAAAATAAGTCTTGTCTGCAAAAATATTACAGACAGTACATACTAAAAGAAATTTGTGAGAAACAACTTACTGAACCTGTCCAACTACCTGCAGCTACATACCTGCCATTTTGCCAGTGGTGTTTAGACCCAAATCCCAAGGTAAAACAAATTTTAAACCTTAAGATAAAACATCTTTGGTACTTTAGAAAGCACTTCATTTTGTTAGGGATTTCTAAACTTTTTTTTGTTTTGTTTTTTTACTAAATTGGTTGTATGCACATTAGTTAGCATCTTAAATATCTGAATGTTATGTCATGTATTATATGTTATTGTACGCTTTATTAAATTTTAAGAACACTAGATTCACTTCCCTTTGGCCAAAGCAAATTCAAAAAAAAATGTGTGACTGTGTTGCAGTCACCTTGTTGTTCTCTACGGCTCTTTTATCACAGTGTCACACTGATGATGCTGACAGTACTGTGGTGATGACCTTTCCCCATTGCCATGCCAACATTTCAGTGTCCCTCTGGCCACCAGTGTCCCTGTCACCTATAATCAGTACCACAGTCTGGCCACCAAGCTGCCTCTGAGGATGACCAGTCAAGACACAGTCAAAACTAGAGGCTTCATAGAAAATCGTCTATGAATATGAGTGGGCAGGCTCTGAATCTCATCTTTCACTGTATTAATATTTTAGCTAAATTAGAAATATGCACTTTGGATGCACATGTTTTGAACCCAACTTTTCTGGCCTAAATCTTGGAAAATTTAACCAGCTTTATATCTTTTAGTTTATTGTTCAAACAGCAGACCTGTCAAAAATGACAAAAAAGTAGCTGCTAATTGTGAATCTTTTGGCTTGGAAATGGCAAGCAACAGAGTAAGAAGAAGAATGCACTGTCTCACTTAGTATATCCAATGAAGAAATGGTTTAAAATTATAAAGAACTGAACTGACGAGCGCATGAGCTTCTTTGTGAACTTGAGGAGAGCAAGCTTTGAGAACTGATGAACACCCTCTCACTCAGATACACCAGCGCAGGTTTCTCTCTGGCGGAAGATTATCAAGGTATTGAGCCATGTATGCTTGTGTGTGTGTGTGTGTGTGTGTGTGTTTGTGTTTGTGTTTGTGTTTGTGTTTGTGATGTCTGACTGAGGCTGACAGTCCACCCCACATCCTCAGGGGGTGGTTTGTTGGTGACAACTGCTGACATATAAAGACACAGTCACACACAATCACATTGGTTTGCTCCTGCGGAAACCTGGTACATGCATCTGCACAAGCAGATCTAAATTCATCATGCACTGTATGAGTTAAAGTGGAAACACTGATCATTGTACGAGTCATCTACTGACATGGCTTTATAAAGTTACTGCAAACGTAAATGAGCACAATGTAATTACCTTGATACTTTTTGTTGACTATCGTATTCATACGTCTTGTGTTAACAGAAACAATACTTGTTTGTTATACTACAAGCTACTATGAGTTTGAGTTTTACTTGTTTTGAGTTGAATAGATCTCAGATGAATTAATGTTATTACAGGTGGAGGAGCTGAATATCTGCTGGTGGAGTGGTACTGCATTTCAGTATTGACCAGTGACGTTAGCTCCTCTCATTCTGCATCACAGATGGATTCAAGATGGAGTCATATTTTTTTAGTAACAAAAAATGTAAACCTGTGCTAAATGGTATGCAGTGGCAGCTACTTGTAATTAGGAGGCAGCAGTTCACAAAAAGGTGCTTAATCTACCAGGAAAGCTTTTACTGTAGACGAATGGCAGATGTCAAAGTACCCTAGTGCAATTCATCAACTCAGTGCAGTTGACCATTGACCTTTTTCTGCCCTTGAGGCACGCTATGCTGGCTTTTGCTATGTTGGGGACCACAACATTTTGATAAAGTGCTACAAGTAAAGTTTATATGTCCCATTCATTTAGTACAATGTAAAGTAAACTTTACAATATGGTGTTTCTGATCCGAGCACTGGATAATTACAGCTAGCTGACACAAGAAGCTCTCAAGTATCTATCGCATGTGCACTGGAATCCTGGAATTTTTAGAACTTTATCTGCAGGTGGTGTATTAGAGAACGCGATCTAAAGTTTACCTGGATATCGAGCCCCCTATTACAAAGTCCAGATTATGTGCATTAATCATGCATGAAGCGCGCTGCTCTACAGTGAGGTGATTGATGAAATGCATAGATAGCATAATAGTAAAACCTAGGTAAATAGAGGACAGGGTAAAAATTATTTTAATTATTCTTCAGGGTATGTTTGTGCTAAATGTGTAAAGCACTATATAACAAAAGCAGGTTAATAGAAAATGTAGGCTAATAATTTCTTACTTTTGCTCTTATAATGTATGTAAATCATATATTTTGAATACAGACACTTTAAGTGGGAGGATTGTCCGATAATGGAGCAAACACAGTACTACAGAGATCTATTTTCTGAGCATGTACATCTGGTTTTGTGTGTGTCTGTCTGAGTGAGTCATTGGTTGCTTGGCAGCAGTGGTGCTGGGTTCATTACCCTCCTAACGACAAGCTGATGGAGGTGCCTTAAGAGGCTCTCCTTTCTCTTACTGTCCTTCTGTTTCTCTTTCCCTGCTTTCATCTTCGAGACACATCTCCTGCTGATTGCCATCTCTCAGTGACTTCGCAATACCAATATTAAGAAAGAAAGAGACATGAGACACTGCTGGCCACCTATGCTTCATTTAGTCCCACCTTTTTTTCATTCCTATTGTGCCTGCCTAATCCACTGCTTGTTTATGATTGGGAGATCCTGTTTCTTCTGTGAAACGTGTTGTGTATCCAACTAGAATGTAGTCCACTTATAAACACTGTACTAAGTCATTAAAATAAATCAGTGCAAACAAAGACATACACATTCTTAGCCACATCCAGCATACTCTTTACACACACTATATACTGTAATATATGCATGCATGCAGACACAAAGTGCGCCAATATCCATGTCAAAATCAAAAAGAAAAGAAGTGGTACAGGAACAAAAAGGCCTGGCAAGGCATGCTGCTCTGCTACCCACAGATAACATTCACTTATTAATTTGTCCCCATCGTATGACAGCCAGATTGTACATTTAAAGTCCATGTCAGCTGATGTCAGATGCCTCTATTCATCTCACTGAGAAATGAGGGGGCTGGAATGCCCACCACTTGCAGAATGTATCATAGAATTTAACCATGATGATCGCAGAGAAAAGCAAAATGAGAAATAGAGACACATTTTCTTAAGTGTGCACTTCGAGCTTTGTGTTTCTAATTAACCATCTGGCCTGTGTTCCTCCAACTGCTGTCTAGATCAGTTTTAGGAATAAAGAAGGTGGTTGTCCAGCACTAGATCCTGCTTGTAGTGTTTTTTTTAGTTCTAAATAAACAGGACAGGACAGCCCAGATAAAAAGTGGTGAGTTTGTACAGCTTAGAAACCAGTATCGGCCACATCACCCGACATCAACTGCCAGGTCTCATCTTGGCACAGTCCCACATGTCATGGCACCTGCCACTTTGATGTGTTGAACAACACAAACTGAAATTATTCAGGCTGAAGTGTGGTGGGCTCTAGGAATGAGGATATACTGACCAGATCCAGTTAAGACTTGTTTTGAACTTGTTGGCAAAATAAAAGTCATGAGAAACTAAAAAAGAAGAGGTTAAAAGGTTAAACCACTGTACCATATCCAACCTACGTTTGATTGTCGTGTCCAAGTGTGAGTGCTTGTAAATCTATGTCTGGTGGGGTCTTTAGAAATATTCTGCTCAGCCATCTCTGCATTGCTAGTTATGACAAAAGCATAATATTTCCAGAGCTGCTTGTAATGATGTTTCATTGGAGTTCTTCTGGCTCTGCTCCATTTGTTTCAGCTCATTTTGCTCTCACACAACACAAGCACAGTGCATTGTCGTTACATCCATTCACCCACATTCATCTGTGTGATATCAGTTCCTCCCCTCTCTTACTCTCGCCATCTCTCTTTGCTTTTTCTCATTCCATTAGTAAGGGATTTTCAAGGGCCTGGCAGCAAAAGCCTATTTTCTTCATTTCCCCCCAGAGGCCTCATCATAAGGATTCAGTTGTACAGCCTCCAGCTAATGTTTTTAATTCAATCCCAGCAATCCACATCAAAGCACCCGTTTTCTTCCCTTTCTGCTTTTTTACACTGATAGGAGTGAGGCTTGAGAATGACCACATATATTTTTATGTGTATGTTAATGTCTGAATGTGGGACCTATATTTAACATCAGAGTTCAACAACTCAAAGATGCTTTGAGTTGAAGTTTTATGAAGTATTTTTAGAACATATGTATACAAAAAACTTTAAAACAGAGAAATCGTGACAAGTGGCAAGAAAAAATAAATAAAGTGGCCAAAACACATTATTTACATTTTATTTGTTATGTCCTCTAGTGCTGGAGCCAAGCTATGGCACTGACCATTCATACATAACAGAACACAAACGGTCTATGGGTCTACGCTTTATGCCTCCTGAAGGAGACAGCTGACTTGAGGACGTAGACAGACTGGGAGGTGTGTAAGAGGCAAAGGCCAGTAGTGTGTATAAACATAGAAAAGTGTGTTTGTTTTGTCTGTGTGTGCACACATAGGGGAAATGAATCATGCTTCAGTGCCTATGGAGCTCAATAATGTGTGCAATGCATTTTTATGAATTAATAAAAGCACCTTTTGGAGCAATGCAGGGATAGATGATAGAGGGAAGGAAAGAATATTCTGGGGAGGTGAGAGGGGAAAGGCAGCATAAACAAGAAGGTATAACCAAATGACAAACAAGGCGAGTGAGAAAAGGAGAACAAGACAGTCTGTTGTGTTTTTGCCAGCAAATAAATCAGCAAGCCAGTCCCTCGGCTAGGCGGTCTGAGTCAGTCAGCCAAACAGAAATCAAGCCTCTACGACATCATGTGCTACACTTGTGCTACGCTTTGTCCCACACAAACATGCACACACGTACATTACATACACATACATACACATGCCCTGTCGCTGCAGATGACTATCATTACCTAGGTAAATACATCTGGCCTTGGAAGCCAGGCACACTCTCATTGCTTCTCTCTCTGGTGATGTGATTTTTCTTCCTATCCTTTTTCACGCTCCACCTCCTGCCTATTACTTTGTTCCCCCACCCCATATTGGGACACACACTTTGCATGAGTACATGGCAGACAGAGAGAGAGAGAGATATGGAGGTTTGGGCATGCTGCAGAGATTCGCCTGCCTTACCAAATGGGCAATTATTTCAACACAATTGTATTTGAATTGTGCTGTTAGAGAGGTCAGTGCTTTTGGATGAGTCTCTGTCATTTTCTCATTCACACACTTGCACATACATGCACATGCTCACTCTGATAACCTACACTTCCCCTGGCTCTGTCCTTTTTTGGCTGCTCTCCATATTCTTTTGTCTATTTTTATCGCTTTTAGCTCTATGTATTGTGTTTTATCGCTCTTGTCTCCTGCTCTCTATCTTCCTATTCCCTCAGTTTGGCAATCTCGCTCTCTCACTCACTCAGTCTCCCAGGGGTCTGCTTCACAGATGAGTCCCCTAGTTACAACATCACTCATTGATTTAAGAACTGCCACGGGCATTGATCTGAAACAGCTAAGCTCCTTGGTGCAGAAAAAGTCATTTCTGCTTGCTAGACTGCTAATGACATGATGAAATGCACCCTGCTGTGCCAACACATACACAGATTCACTCCATAAATCACTTGTGTACTGTACCTTCTTAAATGTGTACAGACTAAATTGGTGTTTTAAGCACATTAACAACACTGATTTGTCTCATGTCTGTAGCTGAACCTAAGCATCAGTGTGACTCATGTTTATTTTTAAAATTTGAACGGGCAATTAAATAATCAGCTTATATGATGCAAATCAGCACCCAACAAAAAATAATGCTGTTATTTTGTAGTTTTGGCATGGTAGAAAATATTCCCTTGCACAAATTGTCAGTAGGTGGTGTTTGTTTATGTGTTTGGGATTTAAAGGGCAGAAATCAAGTGCGAAGTAAACTGTGGCTCATTAGCACTGATAAATCCCTTTTTTAAAACCCCTTATGAGCTAAGACATCTACATTGTAACTGCCTATCTTTAAAACTACGCTGTTGTTTCTTCCAGTCAACTAATATTTGTTGCTTTCATTGTAAATAGTATAGTGCTAAAAATGCTCGAAGTGGTCTATTAAAAGGCATAAATGTGGGTGACCAAGTTTCACAAAGTCTGGCTTTTGAAAACAATTTTTTTTTTATCAAACAGTGGCAGGACCTCTAACTGTATGGGATTAGTTGGTCTTTCCAGGACCAAATTAGGGCAGTTTAGCCTTATTGTGGCCTTTCTATTTAATCTGAAATGTTCCTTAAATAATGTATTTTTAGTTTAGTGGTCTTAGAGGGAAAAATAGGAATATTGCTCAGGATTCATTAAGCAAGCATGGACATTATTACTACCCCAGTCTGATAATATGGTCAATTTTTCCAATTCCTCATGTAGTTATAGTAATGATTGCCCATTTAGAAACTTCATCAGGTGTTTACACTGAGAAAGGCATTTATTATACAAGCTTTTATTTTTTCATTTTTATGAATTCCTACACAATTTCCAAGCAATTGACATCTCCTTAGTTGTCTTGTTTGGTCAACATCAAAATGTCAAAGATAGCAGCAAGTCCTCCAACGTTAATGCCCACCAACATTATTTTTACCAGCCATCTCATATGCCACGTAGGGAGGACAGGCATCTGTTGAAATTGCAGCCCCTTTGACATACCACCAAAAAAGAAAAAGACATTAACACTGTTAGATGTCACCAAGTGGTAAGACATATTGTTTTTGTCATTATTCACAGCTGATACCGTGAATAATAATAAAGATGGCCAATTTAAAATTATATAATGATAATGGGGACAGCTGTGCCTCAGTCAGTCACAGACTACAGAGTCAGTAGTTCAGTCCCAGGATCCTCCCACAAGACACTGAACTCACAAGTAGTAGCTGCTTCAGATGGCAGCTCACTTTAAAAATTATCTCCCCATGAGGCCAATAAACTATTTCAAAGCCTAACAAAAGAAAAACTATACATCTGAAAAGTTAGTGTTTACTATTTTCCCAGTCAAATAATAAAATAGTAAAAAAAAATGTACATTTTTTTACAGTTCTAAAATCCACTAGCTGTAAGCTGGTTAATCATCAAACAGTTATTCTCAATAAATAAAGGCACATTTTGGACTATAGATGTATTAGACTACCAGCAACATTTCAAGTCAGCCACCTCACTTGAAGTTGATTTATTATGTGACTAGAGAATCTACAGAGCTCATATTTACCTCTATTGTAGGCTGTCCCCTCATTACATCTCTGAAGGTTAGAGGTTTTCTTATAATATGTAGACATGCGCAATAATACACGTGCATATAGTTGCAAAGACATAATTCTAATATCCGTGGCAGTACATAGATATGACTTTTCTAATGCAGGGTTCAAATACGTTTGTTGTGTTGTGTTTGATGACCACTTGTGCTTATTTCTGTCTTAATCGGGGCTTACACATTGGGGCATTTCAAACCACGTTACTACCTGTTTGTGGCTGTTTTGATGCAGCTATAGGTCAGCAACAAACACCATCCCATATCAGTAAAACCCACATCAAATCATGCCTAATTTTTAACAGTGAGCCCACAATGAAAATCTAAAATGTGGGTTTAAGATGAGCAAAATATGTTGAGGTAAGACTGGAGGAGAGTGTTGTGGTATTGATGCCCACATTAGGAGGGGTGTCCATTAGTGTATGTGTGGGAGGGAGGGAAGGAGGGGAGGGATCAGCTACTGCCCACATGTAATACAACCAATACCCTAATGGCAGTTTCCCTAGAAACCACTGAGGAGAGAATCACGTGACACATAAGTGCACTCACACTTAGACATAGGCACTTGCACACAGTCCAACACAAGTTCGTACACTAATCTTCAGAGTTTCCTAATGGAGTCTGTAAGGTTAGGCAAAGTAGAACAGCAGTGAAGCTGACAGAAATGAGGAATATGAAGTAGGCTTGTAAGGGGGTTTGGTACAGGGTGGGTTTATGGGTAGTAGATATTGAATTATGCATGATAGCAGCCTTGGCCTGGTCTTCTCAGATGGATTCATTATGGGGGTTGGCCAGGTAATATAAGGACTGTCAAAGAAGACACTAGCAAAACAGTGGAAATAGAAGCAAATCAAAGAAAGGGTGTGTGTGCACTTCACCTGCCCCTGCCCTAGAGCAGTAGTGGAGAGGTGACCCTGCCATGGTAATAATGTGCTGGGGATTACAATTTGATGGAACCAAGCCACAAGGGCTCTTTCCTGCCTGCTCTAATGACAGCTTGTTGCTGCTGGGACTGCTACTTGACACACTTGAGACAGACACACACACACACACACACACACACACACACACACACACACACACACACACACACACACACACACACACACACACACACACACACACACACACACACACCTCTTCTCTCCCTGTTTCCCTGCAGCCTCTGCTGGCTGAAGTGATACAAAGAGTGTAAAGAGCTGCTTATAAGAGATTTGAGAGAAGACTAAGTAGAGATGAGGCAGGTTATGAGATTAGTCTAACCTAAAGACACATTTGAAGAAAAAAGGATAGATAGGTGGGTAGCTGAGAAAGTGATCATGAAAGTGGGGCAGAGAGAGCATTCAAGAGAGAAGTTTAAAAGTGGTTGTCCTGGCAGATAAGTGTCAAGAGAGTGCTGTTGACATCAGAGGTACCTGCTGCTTTCCTTGTCAGCCTGTCTGACTGCATTGATTCACTGCTTCACTGAGCCAACAACAGCTGACTGCATCTTGGCGAGGAGATGTTTTTCCCTCCAACACTGAGGAGGAAACAGTTTGGATGATTTAAGCTGTTGTTTTTTTATCTCTGATGTCTGTCTTCAAAAGAACTGCTAAAATGGTAAAGAACATCCAGTTTACTATGTGATGACACAAATTTCACCAATAAATTTTTTATACAAAGTACAAGTACATCAGTATTTATCTCTCTCATGCACACAGCCCTAAACTCTGTCTTGTCACCGCTAACTACCTGCTGTTGCACCAAACACATTTAATTAATTAGACAAATGTGATACTGTCATAGAGGATAATTGTTTGTCAACACATCAGGAAGCCAAGCGTAAGCCACACAGTTAATTAGACAATCAGACAAACAGACAAACTGTCAATCAACCCATTAGAGAGTCAGTGCGCTGGCTGCTGCTGGAAAAGAAAGATGTGCTCAGGTCCTTCACTTCCACTGACAGAAATGTCTTCTTTCATTACATCCATCTCAGTCCTCTGATACTTTACAATGTTTGGTAAATATGCCAATTGATCTCATTTTAGTATTTGCACAGTAGCCAAAGTGTCCTAAATCGATTAAGTCAAAAGTCTAGATAGTCACTTCATCTTACACAGCGAAGACATTGAAGACAAGAGCAGCAGAGATGTAGAAATGGAAGAGTGAGCCTCTTACTAAAATGTAGTCACTGCTCCCTCAGTAACTTGTCATTACACTGGAGTAATAGGACCTTGACAGAATGCCTTTTGAATTGATTACCTGCTATTTATGTGTTAAGGCCAAGCCCACTAGATATCTTATAATGCACAATACTCTGGATTCCTGTTTTAGTGTCTGCTGTGTTTGTTGTATCTTTGAACAGCATCAGTAATAGCCCACCACATGTTCCATGTCAGCATTTTCAGGGGGTGTGGATGGTAATTTGGTGTCGCTAGTGAGAAGGTATGCAAGAGTCAAACTTTTCCTTTACCGTGTTTGTTTTTAGCACATTTCAGAGGCATGACTGGAAACATTGTCAATGGAAAGATGCAAATCCAACGAGAGTGCAAATTATGTGAGGATGTATTCAATGTTGTAAATGTCGTAGACAAATGCATACATGCAAGCACATTCCCACAGACACCATCAGTGTCTGAGGGAATGTGTGTTTGCTGATATCTGCAGTAGCAAAATGTTGGCTTTTTAAAGCAAATTGAAGCATATGGTCAAATTCAAATTAATGATACTAGATTTATGTTTTTCTCAGTTTCTGTCCAAACACACCTTTAGGCTCTACTTTTTCATTTTTCACACAACCATTTCTGTCTCTTCTTTTTGAAGGCACATTACCAAACTGCACACTGTAATCACCCATTTTTCTGACTCTTGCCCTTTTGTAACAAAGACCTCTTACCCTCCCTTTAAATTGAGCCCTTAATTTGTAGCAAATCCCAGCTTTAACTTCACTCTCATGTTCTCACTTAAGTTCGCAAGGCAAATCTATTCATCCTGACAACTGTGCATTTATAATATGCCAGCATTTTTCTGCCACACTTTTCTATATATAAAAGGTATAAAGTCAGGGTGGGGGGCCAATATTGACCGTGCATTATCCAGCCAGTGGAGGTAGTAAAATAGCTATGTCTGTGCCAGCTTGATGTGTATGTAACCAGAGTGAAGCAGGTTGTGGGTGGTAGGGGCATGACCTTTTGATGATGTGTACATTTTTACAACACAAAAGGAGGTTAATTTCTTCTCCAATACTCTCAAAAAACATCTACGACTTCCTGTTTTAGAGTTGGCAGAGGTTAAAGTAATTTTGGGGTCAGGTAAGGCATCATCACATATGGCTGGATGGGGCCACTAAAAATTAGCTGACCATCTTTGACTGCCTTCGTTCAACCCCTTGCTCACTTGCAGTCTTACTATTTTTCTGCTGATATAAATTTATATCGCACACATTGCTTGCATATAAGCAACTCAAACGGCAATGATCATTAGCATGTTGCACAACAACTTTTCTTGAGTCTGCATCATATTGAGTGTGCAAGTGACTCACTATATACCTGCCTCTTTTTTGAATGCAGCACCAGTATGTTTTGTGTTTCCGAGGTGTTAAACATCACAGTGGATTTAGTAAAAAGCCCTACTGTACTTGTATGCTGTTCTGCAGCATATAATTTGGTTGGACTCAAACATAAAAACTGTGTGTTCCTCCTGGTGGCCTTTGAGGTAGTCTGTATTAATTCACATCTAAAAGTTCTGCCACCATTTTACAGGCCTTGCCCCTAAAATTAGAACAAGCTGCAATTATTTTTCTAAATCCCTCTTAAATGGTTATAATCTCTTTTGTTACACAAACTGTCTGCAGTGTTTTTCCCATTTCCGTGTGTTGACTCATTTACTGAGAACAAGCTTTAATCTGTCTCTTGTGGCAGGATTTTCATTGAAAGCTCAGAGAAATATGAACATAAGAGTAAGACATGGGGCAAAGTACTTCAAAAACACTTGTCATTAATGGAACGAATACCACTGCTAACAATGTTTCTGTTTGCCAGGAAATTTCTGCATTCCCCTTTTTTTTGTGAAGAGAAGAGATTAGAGCTACGTGTTCAATTTCCAAAAAGCAACTTGTAATCACGCAAGTGCCATTATGCAAAGAGGCAATGGGCCTACAGTGCCAAGTTTTTTGGGGGGGAACAGGTCCTTATTTTCTGCGGATAACTTAGTCCACTAAGAGAACCCTTCCCCTTTATTAAAGCCCAATAAATGTATAGTAGAATTAACTTTTGTTATTTCACATCCCTGCATTGACAATAAGACTTAATGTTGATTAACTCAACAGTTGAATATTATTATGCTCTGGAAATAAAATGTCCTACAACATACAGTACATTATTTGTTGTCGGTTGCCATAATGGGAATTAAAACAGAGTCAGATGTAAATGTAAACATGGAAAGCGACCATGAGATCAAAATACAAAAACAAACGAAGCAGAAGTCTGGCACAGTGAAGAATTGAGTAAAAAAAACGAATGCAGACGGACTGCCAAGCAGCAGTGCAGAGAACTGACACCCATGATTGGGTCCATACCAAGGTGGCAAATAAAAGAAGCCCCCTAAACCCTTGTAATCAGTAGAGAAACAGACAAGGCCAGGCTGGTTTTCCCTACTTAAGCCCTGGTTGAGTTTGGGGTCCAATGCTAGTCTTTCAGGGGACACTGCCAAATGGCAGCACACATCAAAGTCTTAAGCTGTTAGCCTCCTTGCCTACTCACATAAATGTCCCAGGGATTAGCATTAGCATAATTGAGGTTTATGTACAGATGCTTACTGCAAGGGCTTGATGGATCACTATTCTGGAATGGGAATGTGTTGTGTAATGTGGATTTTGCATCCATTCTGCTTAAGACTATGAGCACCACCCCCACAGCCTATTACACTATGTGTGTGTGTGTGTGTGTGTGTGTGTGTGTGTGTGTGGAGGCTGCATGTACACGCATGAACAATCTCTCTCTCTCTCTCTCTGATCTTAGTAAAAACACATTAACTTTCTGTCTATAGTTGGACTCGGAGAAAGTGAATGATGACAGAAATCTAAGAAGGTTGTGGATAGTTGAAATACTGTACCTACCCGAGCAGTAAAAAAAACACTGGAACAAATCCGTAACTGTATTATATCTGATAGACCTCAGGTCCCTCATCTTAATATAAACCACTTCCAACTTACTTCCTATGTGCTGAAAAGAAAATATTTTTCTGCATACTCTGTAGATTAGGTTCTTTGTCCAAAAACAAATTGTTGATATTGCATTTTTATATTATTATTGTGACCAAAAGATTTATATTAAATATTATTGTTAATATTATTATTATTATTATTACAATTATTTGCAACATGTTTGCCTGTAACATTAAATTTTACCAACTCATCAGTGATCCCATCCCATTCAGGGGACATATGACCCCAGCAATGGTCCAAAATAGGGGTGCAATGCATCACAAAGTCATGGATTGGCCTGGATCATGGTTTTTGGGTCAGTAACTGGATTGTTTTTACGATCAGAGAAAAGGGGGGTAAGGGGGTACTGTAATTAGCTTTCCATTTATGACTTTAAGAACTTAGACCTCTTGAAGATTCAAGCAACTTATTCCTGTGATCTTAAATGAAAATAGTGTTGAAGATGTTCAGTGTTTAAATAACACATCATTATCGTTATTATGTTTGAGTCCACTACTGCTAGCTTAAAATTGCACATTGTAGCTTTAGAGCTCATGGTTCTTGTTTTGCCCTTCGGTTTATCCTGTGAGTTCAGGGTCGCCACATGTTGATTTGACAGTTTTTGCACCGGATGCCCTTCCTGACGCAACACTCACCAACTTCTACTGGGCTTGGACCGGCACTGGGGATGGGAAAGGGCTGTTGGCTGATCAGGGTCTTGCCCAGAGACACTTCAACATATAGACGGGACCGGGAATCGAACCACTGACCCTGTGGTATGTGGACTTGTTTGCCAAACACGGATCAACCGGTAGTCCATACCAATAATTACAGCCACAGCAAATGTGGATGTTTTTTGAGAGTATGTGTAATGTCAGCTACCTATTAATATTTGCATGTCACTATTGCATTAGCATGTTTCCTCTAAACCATACAGACCAGATGATAGTATGATTAGACAACTTCCTCTTTTAATGTTGACAGTACAGTTTTCATTACAGCAATAGTCATATTTGAATAAAGCCAAAAGTTACAGTATTTGGTTAGTAAGTTTATCAAGTGTATGGCTCCACTGTGCATGTGCGTGCGCCTGCCTGCCTGCCTTTTTTTGTTCACAATGGGAGGAAGGCTGCAGGCTGTGCAGATGAGGTGCCCATTCCATGTACAATTAATTTGCATAGGTTTAGGGAAGTATGCACAGAAGTTTCCACTGGGCTATTTTTTATGGACATTGATAAAAGATTGTAAGATAATTGGCAATAATTGGTTCAAACCACATTATGCAAGCCTCCATTCGGCTAAAGAATTTATTTTCATTGAAAGCTATAGGGGTCAAAAGCACTGAGACGGTCTTACTTGTTGCATAGCATGTACAGATTAGAAAGAAAAAAGTTCAGTTAAAAGGGAAAAGCTGAAAAAGGAAATACTATGCCTTAGATTTAAAAAAAACTTATATGTACACAAAGATGTACATATTTTTTTAAAACAAGATATGTACTTGTTTTAAAGCTTTGAAATAAAACAATGTCTTGTATTCTGCATTAAAACAGGAAGAGTATGATGTAAAAAGATTTTATGGTCTTGAAATCTAATAGCAACATGGAATTTATATTGTTTAGAAACTACACACTGTGTGCTTACTGTTGTTTTTATGTATGTGTTGTTTTGGTTCAAGGGTCTACGCATTAATTTCAGACCATAATAAGCCCATGCACAGTTGGAAAGTCAAAGTTAGAACATAGCTCTTGGCAAAATTGAGTTAAACACTATGGTGCAGCATTTGATGGCTCAGATGTTTTCTGTGAAGTTGGTAGAGAGTAAATCTTAGCTAAAAGTTGACTAATAATCAGCTGGCAAGAAGCACGACTCAAGTGTTTTCATGTGTCAGTTGTGCATGAAGCTTTTTATAAACAATCATGTGGTCAATCTGTCCCTAGAAAGTGGGGAGCGTTGCGTCAAGAAGGGCCAAATCAACATGCGGACAATGATCCGCTGTGGCGACCCTGAACTCACAGGATAAGCCAAAAGGACAAAAAAAACAAAACAAAAAAAAACATAATTATATACTTGATATTATACAGCAGGCTACAACTAATACCCTATGTTTGCCTTTTTAACTAATTTTCTAATTCCTTGCTTTGTTTTATCTGTTTATTATGATATAATTTTCTGATTGTTGATATTAGTTATATTGTGAAACTAGTTCTTCAAAGCTTTATTGCATTTGAAATTCACACCATTGTGTAGTGGCATGTGGACATTTGTCTGTGTACAAGTCTTTGTTAAATGATGAATCATACATTTAGGAAGCCAGAGAGTGGAAGAGGCAGAAAAACACCACAGAAAAAAGGTGTAACTTGAGATCATTGTGCTTTGCCTGAACAGCATGTTTGAGCGTGGGAAGTTTAGAAAAACTTCTCCTGGCCCTCAGAGCCAAAGCCATTTTGCGTGTGAGTGAGAGAGAGTGTTCTTGAAAATACTGCCAAGGCATTTGTCAGTCTTATCGCCTCTCTCAGCTCTCTGTGGTGCTGCTGGTACAGAGTAATTGAGTGCTTAGAGTTATAGATGAACTAATTAGTGGGCGCACTGAAAGCTCAGCTCATTAGTGAGAGGGAGAAAGCCCTGTGCCACCATGGCTCTGAGGGCTCTCTTTCATATCCCGTCTCAGCATAGGGAAGATAGTGCTCCATACAACTTCATTAAAGGAGCTGCACAGATGAGAGGAGAAGGAAGAGGAATGTGTATATAAACAAAGAGGAAGATTGTATAATAAAGTGTGTGAACAGACATGTACAGACAAACATTCTGTATATGGTATACAAACATGACAAGGCAAGTCATGCACCACACAATGGCTATGAGTAGTAAGAACCTAAAAATCACATTTAAATTTTCTAATCTCCATTAGAAATGTTTGATGCAGTCTGTCATTTAGGGCTGCAACTAACAATCATTTGGTTATTGATTGAATTACTGTTGAATTATTAGTTTTTCAAAAATAAACAAATAAAGTGAGTTTTTAGATCTTGTTGTGACGCATGTTGCCATGTTTTTATTATATTTTAATTTGCAAGGTTATGCAGAATTCATAGGGGGTTGGTTATATTAACTTTTGTGAGTGCAACATTGCCGTGTCCAGGAGGGAATGATTTTCTAGGACTGAAATTCAGGGATGCACCACGTTGCTTTTTACTCTCTTCTTTCCTGTGATCCTAACGTCCACTAGCTCTTAATGTGGAGGTGATTGTGTTTGGGTCACAATTTCCAACCACAAAGCTCTACTTGCTTATTTGATGTGAAATCAAAATTACACCTAAACTTGCAGGGATGGATGCACTATTGCTCTAGTGAACTGTGCAAAGGCAGATTTGTGATAATCTGGCTTATCAGTGCTAAACTACTTTTACTTCAGACTTAAACAGCAAAGAAACAGTAGACCAACAGCAGCATATCAGGAGGCCTTAATTACCAACTTTGTATAAGGCAACATGAGCTTCTCATCAATTGCACAGTGTGCCTTCTTATTGTGTCCATGGGACATAGACAAGGTTAAGGATTTATTGACTATCCCTATATTGACAAAATGCGTGGTGCAAAGATCATTGATCACAATTGCATTAATTGATTAAGACCACTTATTTTACTGCTTAGTTAGTTAGTTAGTTAGTTAGTTAGTTAGTTAGTTAGTTAGTTAGTGCTTCAATGTTTGTCTGACAAAGCACGTTAATCGTTAGCCTCACCCGGTCAATCTGTCATCTCTGACAGGTGGCAAAATTGTAACTATTATGTCAAATGTATATGAAGATAGGAAGAGTAACGTATCAAAAAAAGAGAAGGCAAAGTAGTAAAATCTGTAGTACCGTCACAAATACCAATGTTATTGTTTATAATATTGGATACAGCCTACTTGTTTTTTTGTTTTGTTTCTTGTTTTCAAATTAAGCTGAGCAGCAGCACTCACTGATAGACCTTATGCACCTTTTGTGTATATGGTGTCAGGTTAGACGTGATTGCATTTATCACAAAATTATTTGACAATTATATCACTATCTACATATTTTACTAATATTATAAACAACTAAACATTGCTATGGCTCCTGTTTTAAAATACCTGCAAACTATTTTATAGTGGGTTTGAATCTTGTGGTTTTTAATTTTGTTGTGTTTATACTATGATTTAAAACAAAAAAGTAACTTTGAACTAAATAGTTTTGTTCTTTTACTTTATCCACTGTTGCATACTAACTTCACTTCTCTTGTCATTTCTTCCCTTCCCCAGATTTTAAGCATTGATGCCATAAATTAGATGAACAAATTGCAGCAGCCCTACATATTGCCAGAGATTTTCAAACAATTGGTTCAGACAAACACTGTGCCTCATTCTCCACAGATAACCTAGTAAACCTTCTGATATAGGGCCACAGATCTCCATGGCAGGGCATTATGACATCTGCCAAGCAGTCATTCCAAGCCAGGTTTCCTCAAAACATTCTAGCTTGCAGTCGCTAATCTGCTCCTCCCAGTCCTCCACTTGTGTCCATCGATGCCACAATATATCACAGCTACGACTCCCCAGTGCCACAGAGGGCGGGCACCATTAAGCTGGATGAATGTGGGAGTGATGCCAGTCAGAGACTGCCATATGAGCCTCTCCTTCAGCTTCCTCCTCCAGCTTGGTGCCCTTTAATAGGCACTTAATATGGCTGACAAATTTACAAGGCATTTAAAAATGACCCCGTCAGCCAGTCAGCAGAGGGGAAAAGAGGAGGAGAGAATGAGAAGGAGGAAAGAGTGTCCAATCTCATTTTCTCCTGCCGACCAAGGCAATAAACATGTTGGATTTATATCAGAGCTGGGTTATGGGATGAGCAGGCTGTGTGTGTGTGTGTGTGTGTGTGTGTGTGTGTGTTTAGTGTGCACACTCTGTCTCCCCAGTACAAATAATTCACCCTGAACACCTGTCAACATGAGTCACTACACCAGAGGATTCCTGCAATTGAGCACATCCAACTAATTGGTGGCAGCCTGCCAGCCATCACCCCCTCTCTCACTTTTTCTTTTTCTAGCAATCACTCCCTCACTTCCTCTTTCTTCCTCACACTCTTCCCTCACACACATTCTTATTCACTACATCTTACTCACACTCCACCTCCGCTCCGCCCCTCCCCTTTCTCACTCTCATTTTTCCCCCTCATCTATTTCAACATAACATTTATGGATGAATGATTTAATACTGGTTATCAAACCCATCATTGTAATCGCATCTCTAATTACGCTTAATTAAAACAGTTTAATGGCTGCTGCTGAGTTGATTTTTGAAAACGAATCATCCACTCTTCTCTCTCACCAGAATTCCTCCCCTGACTTAGCATTCGGTATACTCACTCAACACCTCCGACAACCAATCAACTCCAAATTCTCTACCCAGCTCTTGTCAGGTCGTTAATTAAGCTCCCGAAGTGCCTAATGATTAAGATAACGCAGCAATCTAGTGGTGAACAGGCTCTTTCCTCCCTCTTCTTTTTACAGCTTTCGATTATAGCACCCTTGAGGTGTTACTCAATCTTAATGAAATGCAGACAATTGACAAATCAGTTGCTTTGAGCCAGGGCTTATTACCCTGCTGCATATTCATGAGTTGTTTAGGGAAGAGTGGGATGATTTTTAATCAAAGTCACAGAAAAGGATGATGGGAAAAGGGTGGGGGTCCTGTTGAAGGGTAGTGGTCTCACCACACCTTCCCCCCTCCTTCATTTCACCGAGCCTCTCACTACCCCACTGAGAATAACATGCATCATTCATTGGATTTGCGTGGATGCAGCTGGCAGTAGAAGTGTGCGTGCGTGCGTGCATGCGTGCACGCACAGTTGTTTGTTTGTGTGACTCACTGTGAGGGCTTGCTTCAAGGGGCCTTGGACAAATGGAGGTGCCACATGGTCAGACCAGATGTTCTGGTTTCTTATGTGCATAACTCATCAAAAACAACAACCGGTGCCACTATTGGGCCTCTGCTTTCCAGTAAGGCCGGCCAACCCATCTGCTTCCTGCCTGCCAGGCCCAGTGCATTGTGGGTCCTGGCTATTTTTCTGGTGCGTTTACAGTTTCCAACCTGTTTTGTATCTGACAAAGAAGGGAAGGTGTCAGCAATAACCTTAATGCTAAACTAATGATAAAAAGGCAAACAACTGCAATGGAAAACACTGGTGTCGATGTATAAAGTGTGCACTTTACTGTACTTTGCATGTAGAAACGGGGTATGTGATGTACTGACAACAATGTGCAAGGTTATGGTAACAAACAGGTTATAAAATGCATAAAACAACACAAGGGTCACCCAAGATCAAATAGATGGATCTGGCCACTATCCACACTGGATGATTCTGTACCTCAGGATTTACATTTACATTTAGTCATTTAGCAGACGCTTTTATCCAAAGCGACTTACAAGTGAGGTACAAGGCAAGCAAAGATCTAAGTCAAGGAGAAAACATCAAAGCAAAGTCCTATCAGAAAAGTGTTCACAGTTCACGAGATGCAAGTGCGAGAGAGCAGAAAGGATTTATTTTATTTTTTTTACATCCACTGGATTTACATCCAGTGGCAAAGTTCAGTACCAATACTAGAAGTCCTGTCCCTTGTGGAGTGTGGCAGGAATTCAGGGTGTTGAAGTTGAAGTGATGGATGGTCACTAAAGTTACTGGCCTTGACCTACCAACAATAGCCTTTTTAACAACAGCAAAGCATGATCTTTATCTAACCTGGAGGGATAGATGCTTACTTTTCCAAGTGTGAGCTTATATGAAGTTACCCTGTCTGTGGTTGTTTCTCGTATTCGTTCTGGCTAGTTCTCAATCAAAAGGCAAACTGTATGTCATTGCATAGAACAAGAAAGGGGAAAAAAATGCACACAAACATGCATTTTCGCTGGGCTAGTTGTGAGTCTGTTAGCTGGTTGCATGTGTTAGTGATTATGCTTTATACGGGTCCAGTCTAACTGTGCAGTGCAATTTTAGAGGGTTCTTTTTTCTGCTATTTTGGTTTTGTCCTATTGTAATAAAAAAAAAAATTAAAATGTAAATTAGAGAATTTGCAAATTGTTTTGTGCCAGTTGTGACCTAGAAATCCTGAATTTAAATAATTTTATCATTATTTGTAACAATTGTGCTCAATTTTAATATAACTACTCACCAGACATCTTGAAAACCTACAAGGATGATTGTCTTTTAGTACTTGGCATTGCTGGGGCTTAAAGTTAGTTAGTTAGAGTATTTATTTGAAAAGTTCAAGTTGTTGTACAGGACAAACCATTTTATGTTCTTTAAAATTTTAACACACAGAATCACAGCATAGGTCAGTTGGTAACGCAGTACAAGAAGAACAGAACATAAGATAAAGGGATTTTCAATACACTGGTGAAAAAACAGGAAGAGCATCCATGCGTGGGTGTGTGAGAGGTAGTTTGACCTTCACACATCTCTGAAGTATGAAACACACGGGAATGACTTTTCACTTCCTTGGGCTATTAGAGTCCTTAAAATTCCACCCAACTCTGCAACCCTTCACCCACACCAGAAAAGTATGTTGCACTGACAAGTGCATAAATCATACTAATATATTTCAAAAAATGTTGCACTCGGGCCTCATTTTAGCAAATTGCACATGGAAATCTTGCCCATGCTTGCAAGTGTTATCTCCCATTAGCCCTCAGTAAACTGTAGCTCCTCCTCTTTCCTTGTTTCATTCAGCTCGAGTCTCATTAGGAACGCAGAGCACAGTTTGTTATTATGTGCTCTCTCTTGCTATCATTAGCACTTGGTGGATGTTAGCTTCACATGGGTAAGCCCATCCAAAACTGCATTTATTATTGTTGCTCAATGAACTGTAATATTATGATGACTAATTGCAGGGGCCTAATTGTTGTTAGCCTGAGTGACTAGGGCAGCTTGGAATAGCTGCAGAGGATGTTTTAATACAGTGGATGCTCAGGCTGAACTGCGTTTGTTTCTTTTTATTTAGAACTCTTATCTACTGTATTGCAGCAGTGGCTGCAGTCTAAAAGAGTGTTTACTATAAAAAAAAAGCACACCTAAAGTTGAACATACATTGTGATGTTACAAATTAAACTAAGACATGATGATGTCTTTTAGTTAGAGTTCAACTCAAAAGTTACTTTTATTTGACAGTATGAATTTTGTAATCAGAAGCAGAGAGAGTTAAGTCAGTACTTCCCTGTTTTATCCTACTTCTATTAAAATGTCTATAAAAAGAACATTGAGTTGTAAATATTCATTTTATCTTTCAGGTTCTTTAGCTTAATTAGACACTAAAGCACAGGCTGTTTCTCCTCAGCCTGATTATTGCCAGTAACCCTGCCACATAATAGGAGAAAATAATATTCTCAGTCTCATTGCAGTCTGTTCTCATGCTGTAATAATTCTGATGGGCCCTGAAAAGAGTCTATAACAATAAATACTTTTTTCCTTTTTTTGTTTTTGTCTAATCATAATTAATTCTCTTAACTTGTTCACTTAATGTGTCTTGGGTTTGTATTGAGGTCGATTTATAACGTGTATATATAACATACTAATTCAAGGTCTAAGCAGTTGTAAACAGCTCATCTAAGCATTTTAGAAAAAGTTTCATAAATGTAGTTGTTAGAACAACAATATAACTATATTATTGGCCTCCTAAATCGGCTGAAACTGTTATGTTGGCACATCTACAAACATGATAATGAGTTGTTAAATGTGTGTATGTGTTTGTATTTTGGAATGATTCAATCATTTGTGCCCCACACTATCGACACTGCTGTTGGCAAGTTGTATACGCATTTGTGTTTGTGTTCACTAAAGAAACGTGTTGCAAATCTTTGCTTACATGCTGCAACGTAGTAAAATGGGCCTCTGATTGTTATCAAATATGGTTTCCTGACCTGGTCTCTTCTTGTGTAAGTGTGGCAATTAAATATTTTACCTCTGTGACCTTTTTTTCTTTTTCTGTCTGTTTTCCTTTTATACACATTATCAGTCATCAAAACCGGCAAAGTATTTACTACTCAATACAAGCAGTTTATTTATTGTTTTCATAAGCAAGCAGCGTTCATACTCAGATATTAATCATTAATATGCATCTAAAGTGCTTGTAAATCCATCTGATTCAGGCATAAAAAATAAAAATGGCTGTAAAGGAGAGAAGGCATCAGTTATTCACTTTTCTTTGCAGAACACGATTTCAATGCGTCTGCTGTTTGCTGATTTTTGCATGTAGTGAATTCGTGTTTTTCATGATAACTCATTCTCTTTATTCTTATGATGCTGCTGTCACTCCATTCACCCACTTTCTCCTTGCTCTCCCTGGTAGTCTTTTCTGCCTTTCTCTCTTCCTTCTCTTTCTCCAAAGATCAGAGGAAAAAGATAAAACAGGCATTCCCAACACTGCAAACTGTCATACTGTCCCGTTCAGTTTACATCAAAAGCATAAGTGAGCTACATTATGTTACAGATGACTGGATATTTTGGATATGCTTTTTGAATTATAAAGGTTTTCAAGCCAGGAAAACATAACATCACTGAATATACTGAAAGCAAGCTAAGCTTTTAACAGTTGAACTTTATTTTTTACAGTTTTAATACTTGACATTGATACACTAGGGTAGGCACAGGCTTTGGATCTGATAAGTGTATTTAAATATTGATGAAGAAAGGGTGTTTGTATACACAGAGCAAAGATGGCATGTAGTGCCAGGGCTTTTTCTTCACCCTCT
Organism: Channa argus; assembly: GCF_033026475.1. Lineage (NCBI taxonomy): Eukaryota > Metazoa > Chordata > Actinopteri > Anabantiformes > Channidae > Channa > Channa argus. The sequence goes on from NC_090198.1 coordinate 15,976,819, forward strand.
GCTCCCACAGGCCAGATGATAGAATTTCACTCCAAGGGACGAAACATTAGCCTGAGGACGGAGTTGGAGAAAGAAAGATAAAGAAAACGTCTTGTGTGTCTGTGTGTAATGTAGAGAAGGTGTTACATATAAAGAGTTTTAAATATTTATTTACTCTTCGGTCTCATGCAAAGATCGGTCTTATGTGTGTAAACACCTTACACACATTAATTCTTTACACAGACGTTGTTTAGAGTGAGCACACCAACCCATCGATCTTAGCCAAGCAGGATGTGGTTTGGGTTGCCTCAGCTAGTACCTGCCTTCAGCGGTTGGCAGAAGTTTTACCTTGCTGTGTGTTTTTGCCTTTTTAAGAAAGCTTGAGCTCAGTCTGCACAGAGTTTAGACTGAGAAAGAGTTGGGGCAACATTAGCTGTGGTGTTTTAAAATTCTACAGAGGTCCAGATCCAGGCTGAGCTATGTGTCTAGTTTTATTTTCATCTGTAATCAAAGGGAGAACTGAAATTGATATTTAAGATATGTATATAGTTAAATATTTATAGTGATGAAAAGGGAAGAAGTGCCACCTTGAGAAAGCCAATGGTTGTTAATCCTATTCCTTCTTTGACATTTTTCAACAACAGGCCTTTCTCAATATGGAGTGCACCAAGTCCAGACTTGTATCTAATGCAGTTCAAATTTGAACTTAGGAACTTGGGCAGGTACAGTGCTCTCAGCCATGTTGCTGATATTACCAGCTCAGACAGGCTCTGGTGACTTAACATCAATGTACCTGTGTACGCCAGTTCGGTGACAAAAACTTTAAACTTAAAGATCAACTCAAAGATACAAAATGCAACTTCTGGAAATCAAACAACTGTAGCCTGAAACTTGAAAACAATCCACCCGGAGCATCATATAATGGTGCTGTGACAAAGTCCATGTTCTGTCATGTAGTACAGTGCATTCAAAGGTTTTCGGAGCCTCTTCACGTTTTTGTTGTGTTGCTGCCTGATCAACGGCTTTCAGCTTATCCCTTTAGGGGTCGCCACAGTGGAATGTGTTCCGCACATTGATTTGGCGTGAGTTTTTAAATCGGATGCCCTTCCTTCTCCATCCTAACCCAGTGCTCTACCACTGACCCACCAAGCCCCCTATGTTGCAGCCTGATACTACAGTTTTTTAAATCTTTTTTTTTCTCATTAATCTATGCTGAATTCCCCTTTTATATGTGACCCAACAAGCTTTGCACACCTGGATTGGGGGATTTTCTGCCATTGTTATTTGCAAATCCTCTCAAGCTCATCAGGTTGGATAGGGACTGTTGGTGGATAGCCACTTTCAGGTGTCTTTAGAGATGTTCAGTAGGGTTCAAATCAGGGCTCTGCCTGGGCCACTGTAGGACGTTCACAGATTTGTCCCTAAGTCACTCCAGTGTTGTTTTGTCTCTGTATTCAGGATTATTGTCATCTTGGAAGGTAAACATTCAGCCCAGTCTGAGGTCCTGAGTGCTGTGGAACAGATTTTCATTGAGGATATGTCTGTACTTTGCTACATTCAACTTTCCCTCAATCCTGACTAGTCTCCCAGTCCCTGCTGCTGAGCATGTTACTGCCACTACCTTCCTTCCTGTAGGGATGTTGTTGGGCAGGTGATCAGTGCCTGGTTTCCTCCAGACATAATATTTAGAATTGAGGCAAAACTGTTCAAACTTGGTTTTAGTAGACCAGAAAAACTTTGTAAGATTATTTCAGGTGCATTTTTGCAAATTCCAAGGTTTTCATGTGTTTGGACTGAGGAGAGGCTTCAGTCTGGCCACCCTTCTCACCAATTGCTCAGTTTGGCCAGGCAGTTACTTTGACCTTGAATCTGGTACAGTATGCATCAGCTGTGAGGTCCTCTATAGAGAGGTGTGTGCCTTTTACAAATCATGTACAGTTAATTTAATTTAACTCAGGTGGAATCCGGTCCAGTGTCGCAACATCTCAGCAACGATCAGGAGAAATGGGAGTCACCTGAGCTAAATTTGAGGAGTTGTTGTAAAAGGTCTGAATATTTAGGCTAATGTCATATTTCAGTTTGTTTTTTTTTTTTCAAAAACTCTGTTTTCCCTTTTCAATATGGTGAACAGAGTGTAGAAGAATTTGAACAGTTGTTGTATTAGGCATAGTAGTAGTAACATAACATTAAAAAACAGTGAAGATTGTGACAGTGAAGTTATTAAAAATACCTCTCACTTCATTATTAATCCTAAATACACAGGAGTCCTGACATGGGTGGTGGCAGAGATCAGCTTAGGAGGCTGCTTAGTGTTTCCCTTCTGAATTCACTGAACCTCTTATGTATACAGAGGCAATACTGTTGTAAAACTGTTGAATAAAAAAGAGAATTTTGCTGTCAACCGCTCTTATTTTGGTGAGTACTCAATACTGAATTTGGACTAATTAGATGTTTCAAATTAAATTATATGTAAAGTTTAATACATCAGAAAAATCACTGCCATTGATAAAATACCAAAGGTGAAAGGTTTTATCTTCATGCCAAGAAGATAGGAACTGTTGACATGAGCACTGATGTCGACTGACATGTCAGGAGGGAGTCTGCATAGTCATGTGTGTTTAAGATCTATAAAGTCTTAAATATACACTGGTGACACAACAGTAGTGGAGATAAATGAATACAAATCCCAAGATGGACACAGATTGAGGAAAGTATATTATTATATAATGCAGTTTTTTCCTGAGTGACATGAATCTAAAGATGCAGGGTAACCTACAACTCAATCAATTCATCAACAATTTTGTCCAAAGGCTCTTGCTTGTGGCTCTTGGTGTATGGATGTTTACTTGTGTAGCTCTGAAAAAAAGCATCAGACAAATAACTAAATGTGATGAGTGCTGCCTCTGATTAAAATTAAATTAGCTGTGCTGAAATCACTTTAGTAACATATGCATATAACATCTATATCGATGAACACTTACAGTATTCTTGCCTGTTTTCTGTTTGGCAAACCCCTGGTGGGAAGGCAAGGCCTCAGAGGGAAGGTAGAGCCCTGTGCTACGCTATTAATCCTGGCCCTGTTTTTTCCTATTGTTAAAGCTCCCATGTTTGAACAATGCTGTTGTCTTCTCTGTGTTTGCTCATTTAGGAACAAACATTTGCCCGAGCGCACTGCTGCTGCCGCAAACAAGCTCTCCTAGGAAGTGTTATTAATAGGATAATTAAGCAGACGGTAATGAGCTGGATTATGCCTAATTATGACAAGATTTGTTTTGGCATTTTGTCTTGTGAGGAACCAGTGAAGTGGTAAAGTCTAACTTGGAGTTCATGATGATGCTGATGTGCATGCACCTGAGTGCACAGGACAGGCATCAGGGACACAGGTGGGGGATGTGGTGGTAAGCACAGGAAGGCCGCATGTGTGCCAGTACAGATAGCAGGGCAGTAGGCATCAGTGCTGTCTGGCTCCTTCGCTAACTGGCTGGTTGGCAGTACAACAAGCTTTGACCTCTGAGGTGTTGCCAGGCCAAGAGGCTTAGGTGTGCCAAGTGCTAACCCGGAGCTGTCGGGCACTCTTTTCAAATCTGCTCATTGTTTGTCATGTGCAGAAAACTGTGTGACCTATTAGAGAAAATTCCCAATATGCAAAGAATCCATTTCTAGTTTCTTATGAGGGTGAAGCTTTAATGAACAATTCGGATTTACTTGTGTATAACCTACCCCAAAGTCGGGTGTTACCTTATTTTGTACAACTGGTAGTGGTGTCTTTGGGACACTAATTATTTGTCAGTGCATGAATTATTATTTTATTTTATTATATTTGTCAACATAATCACATTAACATTGAATATAAATTATAAAATTCACTTTATAATAACAGGCTCTGTTGCATTTTTCAACCCATTTAAAATAACATTTTGATATATTTAAACAAAGTATTATGATTTTTACACAATCTCCATTTTGCTGCATGTTTAATGTTGTCACCATGTACAGTAGTAAGCATGTTACAATGTATTAAAAAAAATAGACTGGATGTGACTAGAGTGGAGAAGTAAAGGCATCAGAGCTGTTGAGTAACAGTACCTTCCCTTTCAAATCTAAATATCCTAATCTGTTAAAGTTATTTAATTTGTGCAATTGATGCACCAGATGTTTTGAAATGCAGTTTGATGGTAACAGGTGAGCACTGAGAGAATTATGGGACCTGGAGTGACTGAAGCACTCCACCATGCTTAAAAACTGATTTCTTTGCTGCTTGTTTATTCTTTGGTCTATAGCCGCTTTTAGAATAGTTTTCAAGCAGAACATCTGCAGTTGTGTTGGCTGTGTCAGTTGTTGATTTATGGTGGCTTGAGCAAGTCTTGCACTCAAGACATCTGTTCTCTCCAATATACAGATTATACTGCATTGTGCATCAGTAAAAGGCAAACTAAAGAAAAAATAAATTTTACTTTTCAAATGGACCTGAATGACTGCTGCAACAATGGCACGTATGCACAGATACTGATCTAAGTGGGAATTGTTTAGTTAAAATCTTTAATCTCAAACGCAAAAGTGCTTTAAATAAACTTTTGGATAAATGTTGTCAGCTACTACGCCGATAAATTTAAGAGAAAATCATGATAATCAGCTTCAAGATAAGCAAATAACTTTACGGCTTTGATATGAGCACAAAATATACAGTAAATATCTTCTATGAAGTAACAGGATATACTGTAAACTTAAGCACATAATTTGTGTTTCTTTGTCTCATAGTAAAAAGCAGGTTAAGTGTAGAAAAATCCCTTTGTCAGAATTAAAGAATTGTTGCATGGTTGTAGGAGACTGGATGAGAACTGTGGTCTCCAACAAGTCAGATACATAATTTGCTAACCATTCACCTTGACCTCCTCTGGAATTTATTTAACTATGTTTTAAAAGTACCAAGCTGCTTCAAGCTTTACACTAAGAACACCACAAGAGGTCAGTTGTGCGAAAAATATATGCATAAATTGATGCAAACATTGGAACAAATAATTGATGGATTTGTTTTTCTCCTGACAGCCATCTCCAAATTGTATCTCTATATGAAAAAGATCTGAGGGCGAGTCAGCTCACAATGTCCAGCTGAAAAACCGAGTTAATAGTTATAGAACATAACAAAGCATATTACGCTGCTGTACTATACATAACTATACATGATAAGCAACACAAATTCTCTGTATAAAGGATTCTTTATTAAGAAGTACCTCCACTGGCAGCATGGGTGTATTGTGAATCAAATTTAGACCTGGGTGTCTTTATCCTTTTTGTAAATGGTTTAAGCAGCAATAGAGCCTAAGGATTCTCATGAAATTGTGCTAGTGTGTATGTGAAAGGAGTCTTAGAGTCTTAATGTATTTGAATTTACAACCCAGACAACATGCACACACACAGACTGTACTGCAATGCACATCTTCCAATAAAGCACTACATTCGCTCCTGCAGCTCATGATAAGAAAGCTAAGTCTGGGATTTAGAGCTTCAGCTTATCGTCATCTTTACGAAGCTTTCTCTGCAAAGTGCAGTAAGCATGGACCAGCAAACTGCATAGAATTTACAGGGAATGAGGGTGGTGAAGGGGAGGTGGAGCAGGAGTAAGGTGATTGGGAGAGGAGGGAGGTGTGGTGTTGGGGGAGAACAGTGACAATAAATACATTCGTCTGAATGCCCTTCTGTTCAGAAACAGGTGGATTTACATTCCTCTGAAATCAAAGCCGAGTCGGTGGGTAAAACTTGGTCTACTGCTGTGGTATTTGAGCACCTGTGTGTGTGTGTGTGTGTATTCTAGGTAATACACATTTATACTTTACACTGTACAGAGTTAATTCCTCAACACACTGAGAGAGAGAGAGAGAGAGAGAGTGAGAGCTCAGTTCTGCAACCAGGACTTTTCATTTACTCTGGGGGGAAAAAAAGCAAAAAGATGAGATTATGGAGAAAGCTCATTTCCTGCTAAACTTGGACTCTGGTTTCCCAAATAAAATTGCTTTTATTCTTCACAACATGTGTTCCCGGAGATTAAGGCCCTGTAATCTTGCAAGGGCTTAATAAGACTCAGTATGCAGAGTGCAGTCTAAAACAGAAAATGTGGAACGAGGCTTGCTTAGCTCTGTTCTACCCAATGACTTTAATCCTGTTTATTAAATTATAAAGAACCTTAAAGGATAAAGATAAAGAATATTGAGTCGAGGATTTAAATGATTCAGGGTTATTTTTTTCCCTCCTGTCTTAGTACAAGTTATTTGATAGCACTGGATCATGTTTAACGATGGCAGCCGGCTTGAGCTGTGACAGACTTTGTTTTTGTAAATGGAGCTCTCTCCCCTCTAAGTACAAACCTGCAATAAGTACAAACTTGGCCTTGGCTGGGTTCTGATTTTGGGGTATTAAAGTAGAAAGTGTTTCCTGCGTGCTAGTAATCCTGAGTGTCACTGATCCCTCTGACAGTTTTTAAACTGTAACATAGGAAAGTGGAAATTCAGAGGCCAGGCTGAGATAATTTGTGGTGATTTGTGCAGCAAACATCAGTGTACATCGTTTAAATTGGATACGCTAAAGGGAGGTGATATTGACCCTCTACATACACACTGAGCTTTGTTGTGTATTTGTTTACAATATCACTCCAAGATTTATGTAGAAACTGTCATAGCCAGATATAAGCAGATTACCTATAAGCTGTGCCAGTTTATGACCAAGAGAAGCAGTCTAACCAATGTGGACTTGGGAACTTGTCACTGAGAAGTTCTTCTGAGCTATTGGGCTAAGAGGATTGCAGGCCACTAATCCAAAGCAAAAGACATACCATGTGAATTATTACATTGTGAAACAGATTATTTTACCCCCAGATTAAGGATTCACGCCAGCCAAATCGTCTCATGTCTTGTCTGGTGAGAAATGGTATATTCCATATGCAATTCAGGCATATTCTTTAAATGTCACTCCTGTGTTTGAGGCCAGTACCCAGTAACATCTCCAAGACACATGCATCTCCACACTTTAGAAGAAACCTTAGATAGACTACCGAATAGATGCTGTCACACTGCTGAACCACTTTTTTGCTCTGGTTATAAATGTGGTAAGATTTTATTCCACCTGTCATTATTCTGGGGGTAAAGGGCTCACTACTGTTCCACAAAGGAGTAATTTGATTTCTATGTACCTCGTGGCTCACAGATTTCAACTGTTTAGTGACATAAAAATGCTGCAGATTGGTTAGAGAGAAATGTCATTACCACATGTCAGAATTCATCATGACGTGACACCACGACTTCATGCAGGGTCTGCGTGAGAACCAGGTAAAGCTATATTTACAGTGAAAAACAATGCAAAGCAAGTAGAGCTGAACGAAGTTAAGCCAGGTTGAGTCAGTACTATGATATGGAAAAGCAGCGAATGTTATCTTTTTTGTTGTTTTGGCTCAGGGGGAAATGGCAGTACAACAATTCAGATGAAATGATCATGTACGTTCACAAATAAAAATTAAGGTGAAGGTCTTGGATTAGGGGAATTTGCTACACACACTGTAATAGCCAAAAACAAGACAAGTCAGACTCAAAACACCAGAAAGACCAAAAGAGACCAGACATTTCAGGGAAAATAGGGGTCTGAGTCAAGTAACCCAACCATGCTCCTTTAAAAAAAAACTATGATCATAGATAGTTTTGGACATTGGAGGACTTCCTGTATTTAGTGACTGAGGATTAAAATAGTTTCTGTTGTAACTTTAAGACATTATTCCTCCAGTCCTGATGGTTATGTTTTTAAAACCTGTCATGCGCATCTGTTTGTTGGGAAAATTCAGTTTAAACTTTCCATCTTTACATCCACTTAATCCACCACCGGCTTTGTATACAGCTAAAAATTAGGTGAATTGTTTCTGCTTCTTAAGGTAAAATCTTGTATCTCTCTGACAGTGAGAGCATCATAACTATATGAATGATGCAGAATACAAGCTTGAAAGAGAGGAACTGTGGGCCAAAGAACGTATTTTTGGCACTCTGTGGAGAGGAAAGTAATCCCCCTGGGTGAGTCATTCTGTCTCTCACTTTGTAGACAAGAAGAGTCGGCAGGAGATTGAAAACCGAGGAGTGAAAAATAGCAGAGACAGACTGTTCTCATGAAAATGTTGGGTATATGCTGTCCAGTGTCTGGACTGAGAATGTGCTGCATAGAGCCAGCTGAATAGATCCAATATTCTCTTTTGTTCCCAGTCAACCCCTTGTCAGTAGCATCCTACAATGTGGATGAGAGTGCCTACAGACATGCAGCCTGTCTGTGAGTGATTAGCTGCTGAGAGGATTTACTTTAGCTGCAGAGGCAGTGGTCCTGTGTGTATGTGTGTGTGTGTGTGTGTCCACGCAGTCGCAGATCTAGCATTTGTTTAACCTGACGTTTTGTAAAGAGTCACAGATTGGTGTGTTTTATCTTTGATCACTGATTGCTGCAGAAGAATATTCATGTTATTGAACTTAGAAGCTCACACGGATTTATTTAAATGCACACTGACGCACACACTGCTTGGGTTGCTGCAAAGAGGTGGAAGTTGAGTGACAGTTCAATTCTTTTCCTTTTTGCAAAAAGCTCTGCACTCAGACTGAGCCATCATACTAAATTTAACAAGATCAGCAAGTAAAAAAGGCAAAGGGTATTGTTGAAGAAGCCAAAAGGGAATTAGAGGAAAAGTGTGATTTCTGACCTAAGTCTGGGGGAATACAGCTTGATAAATGAAAGTCAAATTGAACGTGATCTTTTTGTATATCAAAACCATGAGGTGTGAAGGGAGGATTTGTTATTACGGCTTTAAGGTAAGTGGCTTGGGGATGTCATTGTAACCTTGAGAACTAAGTGATGCACATAGCAGAAAAACCTCTGCCAAGCCAAAGAGAAGTACAAAAACAAGAAGCATAAACCTGGGCGTTTAAAGTGATAAAATGTCTCCTCTTTAACAGTTTAAATGCCCATTTACAGCATGTATGGAATGGTTTCACACCTAAGCTGTTCAAAAGCCCTATTTAGACACACGTTGGTATTTTAGTACTAACCTCTGACTAACCTCTTTCCTGTATTTAGAAGTGAAACAGACAGACTTAAGGATGTGTGTGTGTATATTTATGTGTATGTATGTGTGTGTGTTAGATATATATATATATATATATATATATATATATATATATATATATATATATATCTATCTATCTATCTATCTATATAGATAGATAGATAGATAGATAGATATAGATATATATAGATATATATCTATCTCCCCCACACACACACACACACACTGCAGCCCTGCTGCCCCAGTGCATTTGCAAATGAAATAAACCCACTGAAGACTCAATGTCCCTGTTCGGTTAAATAACAGATTCTTGAGGCAACAATGTCTTGAGGGGTAAAATATTAATTACAGGACAGTTAAAAATGGAATACAGCACATTGCACTGGTGCCACTAGTAAGGTCGAGGTAGCCTTCAATGAACATTAGCAATAACTGACACAAATATCTCCAGGCATCTCTGCTATCTGAATTTTCCAAACATCATTTGCATCCTCTGCTTTTACAATGTCGGTTACAACGGGTACAACAGTCACTCTTCGCACTAACAACCCCTTCCCACAATCTCAAATGAACTCAAACAGGCTTATCTAAATCTATTAAACCTGTATGTGTGTGTATATGTGCATGTGTGTACAGTGTAATTCAAGCCTGTTATTGTTATTCAGACCTCTTGACTTGGGATGTTCAGTTATGACGTCATGTTTGTTTGATCACTGTTAGGCCAAAAGCAAACAAAGTGCTTAAAATTCAGCATGAAAAGGGTACTGCTGGGCTTCTATTTGCATAGAAGGCAGGTGACAGATGGCTGCTAGTAAATTTTCACATAAACGGCCACTAAATACAGGGGAATATAGCTGACACAGCTGTTAAAGGAACAGACAGGGGGTATTCCAAATAAACATTTCACAGCAACATGCTCACATACGGACACACAGACATAAGCAAACAGTGGGAACCCCACACAGGTGGTATGTTGATGTGGGATTTTACATGTTAAATGGTAATTTCATGGTAATTTCAGACATCATAAATATATCTCTATATATATTTCTTAAGAAAGCTGTGTGTGGTTATGTGCATCATTCAGTTAATTCCCATTCCAAGAAGTAGGGTGAAACAGAGATTTGTAAAAGTTGCTCAGCTGCCCGTTCAGTCTCTGGACTCACAGGATAAATCTGATGCAGCAATTCCCTTTCCATCATTACCTGTGCAGTCTACATTCTTAAGTCCAGTTTAACCTTGATATTAGTTATGGCAATCTTTGCATTTTAATAGGTTATATATCAATTGTTGTATTTTTAGTAAACATGTTTGATGGCTATGTGCGTTGCCCTGAGTTTGACTCCATAGTATGCTGTAGATAACAGGCCGTTAAGTATCACGTCTGTCATGTGACCAACTAAAGTCTGATCCAAGGGAAACACTCCAGTGAAAGTTCTAACCAGTATCAGGTCTGTGGTGTCACTTAGTTTAATCATGGTGCCTGTTTGTGCTGCTTAATTACCAAGACCAGCATGGTGGCCACAAGGTGCCCGAGGTGCACCCGTCATGGAGCAGTGGCCGACAGCCAGGCACAGGGATTTGGCCATGACGTTCTCTGTTTCATCCCAAAGTCTTTGTTTATGTAAAAACAGTAGTGAGCCCTTTACCCCCAGATTACTCCCTGCTGCGAGGATAAAGACACACACACACACACACACACACACACACACACACACACACACACACACACACACACACACACTCTGGGAACAGGCCCTGGGCCAGGTCCAGCTCAGTCCAGGGATAAAGATATTGAGGCACAGAGAAGCTTGACCATAAACCGTCCCTTTGCAACCAGGTCTGCACATGTTTGTTCCCAGTTTGAACACTGAGGAATAAAAGTGTGTATGCTATGTACACTTTATATTTACAATATTATTTAGAAAGGAAGGATATCAATAATTCAAACTGCAGAATGGTGGCCTTAGTTATTCTCCATCACTAAACAAACTGAGCTCTTAATGTAAATGTGCCCATGGTTAAATTTAGCATGTCAGGCTAAGAACACAAATCATTGGAATATGACTCATTTGTAATTACTAGGAGTCCGATTTCTTCTATGGTGGAAAATACTAACCCTCCATCCCCAAACCAACATCTAGCACCAATTTAACTCATGGTAAGATAATGAACAAGCTAACAAGATGTCAAAATGATTGAGCATTACTGGAAACAGGAAATGTAATAGTATTACAGAAATTCCTATTGTAATACCTTTTTCATTACTGAAAAAAGTAATATAATTACTATAACACATTATAATTTCCCATGGAGAAATTGTTGTGGATAGGCTGCTAAATTTTAGGCGCTCAAGTGTCTTCTTCACGGACACTTCGACATGTGGCCATTATTTATAATTAACCACCACGCAGCAAACCATCTCAATCTTCTTTGACAGTTTTTTGGATTGAAAGATGTTTTTGGGTTCAGAGCCATTATTTCTGATATCTATAATTTATAAACCTAAAATTCAGACATTTCACTGATTCAGCACCTTGGAGAGTGACACTTTTTCCAGTGCAGAAAAGGTGTACTTGTTTCTCATTTGTCCTACTTCACCTCCTTATTTTTTATTCAGCATGTCAAACAGAAAATAATAGCTAAACTACATTTTGGCAAGTTTCATGCCTAAATCAGATATGATTTTTGACATTTGTTACATCCTTAAAAGTTTTTGTAAAGAGGTCACAGCAATTTTTTCTGAGACCAATTTAGATAGCGATAGTTAGTGATACTCAGTTCTTAGATAGATGTGATACCAGCTGGCTGGCATTAATAATAATAATAAACATTTAACACCAGTAGTCCCAAACAATGTGAATTCAATAGCTAACTGTATATTTCATCAAAAAGGGGATTGGAAAGTTCAGTGTGCTGTTTTCTTTTGTTTGGAAGTGCAGACATCTGCCCAAATACTGTTCTGATGTCACAGTAATTTTTTTTTTCAGGCAGAGGCGCTTAATGTCAATTGTCAAAGTCAATTATTAGCTTTAAAATGCAGTCATATTGATGAGCAAACTTGCAGCTCAAAAGAACTTAATTTGAATCTGCTCAGTGATAAGCAGTATGAGAAAGATATAAGCTAGTATGTTATAATTTGAGTGATTGAGGAGTGTTGAGGTGATGTCAGAACAGGTGATGTGTACATTGACATGTTCCACCAATGCACTCTGCAAAACATGATGGCAGCCTTAGACAGTAATAACAAGATAGGCTTGTTTGTTGTATTTGACTAAACAATGTGAAAAGTTTGGGGGGGGGACCGTAATGCTTCACATAACCCATTTCAACGATGTTGACTTAAAGGCTAATATATCATTGTTCCATGCAATATTGTTTTTCTATTTTCTGATTTTACAGATTTTTTATTAATCAATACATAAATACCCTTTACTTAAATGTGCTTATAATCCTTTAGTGAGATTTGAATCTCTGTTCACCTCTTCACAATCCATTCATGCTTGAAAGTGATTTCATCAGGCCCAGTAGATTTTCAATTCCATAAGCAGTACTATGTATGCTTCTTATGTTTTTAAATCAAACATAAACCTGGAGCTTCACAATTAGTTTTGTTTATTGGTGTGTGTATGTGTGTGTGTGTGAGAGAGACTGTTGAAAAGCGAAACAAATGACCTGTCTTAGAGGAATGAACTAATTGAGGTAAACACAAAGAATCCTTAGCCTTCAGTGTACAAAAAAACAATTTACTCCATCTCAATGTTGCTAATCCTTTACATCAACGGCTACATACATCATAAAAAGAGTGAGAGTCAGCAAGGACTCCTCCACTCACCAAAAGCATGTAATTTTTCAAGCACCGCAACTGCATACTAGGTGTTTGATATCAGCTTACGGAGTCAGCATATAAACAAAATTCATATATTTATGTCAATAATTAATGTATTTGTTGTTTTTCACTTTTCAGTACAAAATTGGGGTTGTACATCGAAGAGATTTCACAACGTTAAATTTGTTCAATTTTCGGTGTACATTGTGTTTTACAGGATATATAGAGCAGCCACGGACTTGTTTTGTTATCAATAATTCAGATTTACTTGTTCTGGTGTACTTTTATTACTCTTATACGTTGATATTTTTTATATTTCCCAATCGACTTTTCCCTAGCACAAGTTATGTTCACATGTAGGCAAATTGAGCTATATTAAAGTGTTTTGAGAGTATTGCACACAAGACAAATGAGTTGTTCCCCTTAGGGGAAAACGCACCTTCAGGCTGCTTCGAAGTATTGTGACAACAGTCAGTGAAGTCACATCTCTCCCTTTTCTGGATCTATTGGCCTTGGTGTCAGCGTGTGGTTGTTTAGGTGTGGTCTTAATTAGTTACTTTTACAGTAACCTGTTATTTATTATATATACTGTAGATAACAGGAAAACATGCATTTTAGTTGTGGCCTCACTTTATTGAGGCAGCAATTTGTAGAAATGAGATAAATACTAATACGTTGTGTTTAGGTTTTGTATGAGACATTAGGGTGTAAAATGTTAATCACTGAGTGGAAGAAAAAACATATTAAATAAAAAGCTTCTAAGACAAAGAAACATAACCTACAGCTGTGAACAATAAAACATTTCACAATGTACATAATTATAAAGCCCTAGGCTTTGCCGACATTTGTATTTAGAGCTACACCAATAATGTAGTAGATTAGATCAATAGTAGATTAGTATTGACATATAATAATCTAAAGTTAGAAAGTGCGTTACATGGTTGGATCAGAATAGAATTGGCCAATATATGACAAAATAAATCAGTAATGGCAAAAACCAAGTATTGGTCAGGTTCTACATTTAGTTTAGCAGGTGGTCTGACGGGTCTCTTTGGTTTTACCTTTACACCAGTCCCTGGTACATAATTCAAAATGGCACTTCTGACTTTGTGGTGTTGCATATCTGCCCTCATCTTACATTTCTTTATCTCCCACCACCCTTCACTACACTAAGCTAATCTGAACCAGTGCTTTATTGTTTCCAGTTCTCAGTCCAACAACACCTTGTTTAATACCTGAGGGACATGCAGGACCACTCTCACCTCTACCTCCCCTCTTTCCCTTCCCTCTTTCCCCTATCCACGTGGCTTCCAATTCTACTCCCTAATCATCCCTAAATACCTCTCCCCACATCATCCATCCCAAATACACAGGAGGCTGGATGTGGGTAGTGGCAGAGATTAGGAGGCTGCTCAGCTTCATCAAGTGTTTCCCTATCAGAGACTAAAGAGTGCATAGACATACTCAGACGCATTCACACACCACAACACTAAGGTACATCCTTCACATAGAGAAAATGCTAACAACTGGACAAAAGGTGTAGAAAAATAGTTTAAATAAATAATTCTCTCCAACAGTGCACCAACAGTTTGATGATGATTGTTGGCGGCAGTGATTGACCAACAAACGCATGCAAATCGAAACCTTTTTCGGACTACCATTTAAATTGCTGTTTATTTCTCCCAGTGGGATGTAGTGATTGAAAGATGGTTCCCAATCAAACACACATCCATGCTTGAAGCCTCTGGAGGAGAAAAAAGAGGGGGAGACTTAAGTAAACAGAAGAGAACAAATGAGCTCTGACGGCTCAGCAAGCACTGCTTCCCTCCGTGCCTGTCTGAATGCCTGTTCTTTGTTGATGGCTGAATAGGAGGCTAAATATCCCTTGAAATCAGAGCCAGCGCCACCTCTCTCGATGCTATATTCTGGGGATAAATCCTTTCATATGCAGATTGTAACTGGGTTAGGGTTGGTTTTACCCCAATGGTTGGTGTCCTATAATGGACATTGGACATCACATTGGGGTTAGAGACTGAGTAATGGGGCAATATTTGAGCTTCTCATCTGCAGTTAGCATTTGGAGTTATTGATTCTCCTATAGGTTTTAGCTTTGTGTGCGTATTCATACTGGTTTGATAAAATCTCATTTTCTTTTAAGTGAGGAGACCAGATGGCGTCCCATGAACTGCTATTTGGCATGGCAAGAAGTAAGGTTTGGGCTGAGAGTAATGCTTAGTTACAATTCACTGAAGGATTAGTGTGTTTGAGAAAGAGGTGTGTGTGTGTGGGGGGGGGAGATTTAGGACTTAAATCACAGACTAATGCTCTCTGTATTCCCTAAATGCGTCGGCTCCTCAAAGCACAAGAACACAATCTGTCGTGACTTTGGTCTGTTGTAAAAGCAGTGGACATTTACACTGAACACTGAATGGGAGGAAGAGGAGGTCATCCACCGATTGTGAGGTCGTCAGTTTCATCTTTAGCTTCTCTTGTTCATATGTCAAAATGGCCTTGAGCAAGATACTGTACTTCAAGCTGCTGTGATGGTAAAGCCAGCACGTGGCCACACCACCAGGTGCTGTTCACTGCTTTGGTTACCAATAAGGTAGAAAAGCGCTATACTGTGTAAGACAATTTAATACATACACAAGCTTAAATATACCTACAAGTTCCAAAAAGACATAAATATACTCACTGCACCAACTTAATCTAAGAAATGATGCATTTGAAAACGAACTCCATTCATGGCAGTGTTTTGTCTTGTTTTCATAAAGTGTTATAATAAGACAAAATAAATACAAAACGGAGGCTTTTCTCTTTCTACTTTGGTCTTTTACCAGCTACAGATTGACTGTATTCACAAATGCCACACATTAGGTGAATAGTACTACTTGTATTTGTTTTGACATTTTGGGTTACCAAATGCAAAATGAATGAATTATAAAGGGAATCAGATTGTTACAACATGCACACAAGAAATTATTTAGATTTGTTCTAGCTAAAGAATTGTTTCCTAGCTAAACTTATTGCAAAGGGTGACTTTTCAACAGAGATTGATAGCAGCGTGAATGCAGCAGGAAATGAGTGAAACAGAAAATAATGGAATACAACTTGAGTTTAAAATGAAACCAAAGTCATCACTTCAACTGTCTTAGAATGCACTGAAGAGAAAAAATAATTCTTCCACATATCACTGCATTAAAATAGCAGCAATCTGTCAATACAAGGGTTTTGAAATGGGAAAGTCATGATATCCTTAGAGTGGTGGATTTGTCAGGAAAAATAGGAGAGCCATACAATTTTCAGCAGCCTTGAAGAATCCTTGACCAACACTCAACAGTTTACTTAAGAGCTGCCAGAATGTTGGCTTTTGCTCATGGCAGAAATAAGGCCAATTACCTGTGCCTCTTATAATGCTGCCTGCCTTCTGTAATCTTACTGTGAGGCTGAAGAGAGAGGCTGAAGGAAAAATATGAAGGGTTACTCAAGTACATCTACACTCAATCAAGACATGACGCACTTTTTTCTTTTTTGGTCAAGGCAGAATAATAAAGGTCATCAGCTGAAGGCGATCCTTGACTGAGTGTTTAACACCGGCATCTGTCCCTCATGTTTCTGATGGTTGCTTTGAAAGCTTTTCCTTAATCTAAATGAAATGCTACAGAGGACAAAGTTGCATCATCAATAACGCAACAAAAAATAATGCTTTAATGCTGTTAAATTAATTTATTGCAACAAATGGGATTTGGGGCAACCTGCAAACCCTGCTAATCACCTAAACCTGTGTGTTTCATTGGTGTGGGTAACGATCAGAGAAACCGTGTTATAGACCAATTGGTTTCAGTTGAAAACTTGTGGTGTGTGTTTGTGTGGAGACCAATGTTCCTCTGATATGTACTAATTCATTCAGTTTAATTTTAGAATGGCCCGAATGCATAAAACTACTGTCTTTGATTGTACACGCTTAAACTGCGTGGGCACAAAGAGAAATATGTGCATGCATTCTTTTTGTCATATTTATAAAAACATGTACGTCAGGTTCTATTTTTTGTAAATCTCAATCATCTTGGAAGTGAGCTCATGTGCACAAGCCTTTTTTTCCACTCCCACAACATGTGGACATTTGTGGGATTTTTTTATTTTTTGTTTACATGCATTTTTAATATATCCCCAGGTGTTTTGTAACAAGACTTTGTGGAAAGAACAAGCAGATAACACTATCACGAAAAAGGTGATTGGACGTCTTTTATCTCAAAAATGTTCTCAATTTTTTCAAAGCACTCTGCAGGTAGGTTTTTAAAGCATGAAGACTTAGCCGCAGTTCTTCTGTTGATTCAGGCTGGCTCAGTTTCCTCTGTCAAGACATTTAAATGGTCTCACACCTATATAGCCCTTTTCTACTTTATCCGTACTTAAAGCACTTTACACTGCTAATTCACCCTATCACACTCATACACTGATGGCAGTGCCTCTGGCCTGCTCTCACCAGAAGTAATTAACTTGGGGCCCAGTGTCTTGCTCAAGCACAATTAAATATGTGACAGTAGGAGCCGGGAATTGAACCAACAACACTGGGATTGGTGGGTGACCCCAGACTGTCTCCATGGTGTTGAGACCAAGGCTCTGTGAGGGAGGGGGGTCATCTGTTGCAGGACTTTTTGTCTATAAACATTGTTCTTAATGACTCTGGCTGAATGTTTGCAGAGACTGTATCTATAAGACACCTCCATGCTGGTGTTGCAAATTTGCTCAGCCACGTGCCAAAATCTTGTGGAGAGACTGAAACCAGAAAAAATGATAATGCCCACTCTTCTGGTGTCCACATACTTTTGGCCACGGGGTCAAGGGATGAATGGAGTGGGAAACATCAGGACCAAAAATTGAATTAATAGAAAATGTGGACTGACACACGTGTCAGGTGATTAGTGTGTGTTGACTATTATACTGCATATTACCCATTCAGTGAACACACACAGTACATCATCTCTGTCTTTTGTACTTTGCTGTCCTGTGACACACATACACAAAGCTGCTCTCTGATGCCTTGCTTTTTCTCTGACACCCACAGACACACAAAATCCTTTTGCACTCTTCCTGAGGACAATAGCTGTGCAGTGGAGTGAGACTGTGAGAGGAAAAGCATTTATCCTAGCGGAGCAGTCCTGATGACCCTCCCTGTTGGCTCTCTCTTTCTCTCTTTCTCCCTTTCTCCCTCGGGGCCAACACAGGAAGCTTTTGTGTCAGCTGGACAGTCATGTGGAGGGGGGGTTAGAAGCAGGCAGACCGCTGTCACAGCACACACAGCTTTTTCAGGACATAGGCTGTACTTTTGACATGTGTCTACTGACATTAACCATGATGCTGCCCCTCCTCTGCTTCCCCCTGGCTAAGGTTGTCTCTTCGCCTCACAGGGGTAATGGTGTGTGAGACAGGTCGAGAGAGAGGAAGAGGGAATATGCTGAGTGAGACAAAGAAACATGGCAAACAGAGAAAAGAGCTTTTGCTTCTGCAAAAATTGCCAGTTTGCTGTTTATATTTTTCTCAGAGGAGGAGCTAGCTATAGTGTGTTTACAATGGTATTTACAACAAATTTACAAATACCCAGATTTCGCTCACTTCTGTTTTATTTCTTAGTCATAACTGCTTGTTTACTTGATAGGATTCTTGCTGTGAACCTTTCTATCTGACTTTGAAGAAGAAACCCTTGATTTACTGATTTATGTACAACGCAACCCTCATCTAAGGTGAAGACGTCTGGATGGTTGGTAAAATAATCTGCTTATTAAGTGTGATGAAATGCGCAACTTCTACCATAGGCCCAGCTCCCTCGCACCTGTCGCTCTCTAGCGTGGATGTATAATCAGAGATCTAACAAATTTATCCAAACCGTCATCACAAGCACATCCGTTTATACTGAAACATCATTCGAACAAAAATAGGACTCAATTGTGTTGACTTGAGAAGTTAGTGTAGCTGTTCTGCATGGTGGTATAATTTAAGGGATTTATGAATTTAAGGGGTGTCAGGAAGTTAGTATCAAGATAGCCAGCTGTCAGCAAGTTAAAAAAAAAAAAACGCTATACCAACATTAACTGTGCAGGACTGCTATAACTCTGAACAGATATGAAGATTAAAAAGAGCATTTGTCATAGTGATAGGACTAAAGCTTGAACACCCAACAATCTGACAATAGTGATAGCCTTGCTATATTGTGGTTAAGAAAATGGCAGTTGCACACCCTGCCTGTAAAACATGAAATTGATATCAGACTTTTTTTTGCTAATAAACCCCAATCAGCCACAACATTAATATTAGTGTGTAAATCATCCCAGTGATTATACAGCTACAGCTGGGCAGACACTGTATGGATCCAGCCCAATTTTAGCCCTAGTACAGTTGTTTTAAAAAATCAGGCCAAATCTTGGCCCAAGTCATCCTGTGACGTGCAGTGTAACCAGGATTCTGCAGCCTGATTAATCACCCAAATGATCAACGATCCTGCCTCGATTGATTAGTTGCACTCTTGGCATGTCAGACGTAGTCAGTTGTGTTGCAGTTTGAGCACTTCCACTGATATTTTGCTTTTCTTCTCTCAAATGAGATGTTATATACAGGAATAAGCTTGTATTAACAATATTGGAGTAAGGTTAGTATTTTGTATGTCAGGGCTCGAGAAACCACCAATTACTATTTAATACATGGACTAAACATCTGTAGCTACGATGTTTTGTGAGTATTCACCCTCTTGTACGTCAGTTTTTTTCTGCTCATGTCTAAACACACTGGTGCATTGAGGGCTCACATATAGCAAACATCAACGTCCTGAGATTAAAATATTTTAATGCATAGCCCTTCAATTACTGATTTGAAGAAAAAATTATTACTCAGGGATAATAAATACATGGCAATCCAGCCATCGTCTGTTAAATATGCCCGCGTTAATTATCAGTCAGACTTGGCTGGTTATTTCATTAATCTCACGGAATAAATCCAGTTTTAATAGCAGTATTTATTTTCAGTCTGCTGTTTTGACTGCTGCCACAATGAATGGGCAGTTTCCCTATTTCACCTCTTGCTTTACAGGAAGACTATAGAATTCCCAGGAACAGGCTCACACTCATTTGTCTGTCACATTAACTTGGTACCTCACTTTCCTCTGGCCTTTTAACCACTGTGACCCACTCAAATAAATGACCTGTTCACAAGGCACAAAGCCCCCTTCCTCTCTGTCAGCCTTCCGGCTTCATTTCACTTCTCGCCTTCCAAAATGACCTTTTCTAACCTTTTCCTTCCTGTGGGTTCTTTTAAAAGTTACTTTATTTCATTACTTAAAACTAGTTATGTTGTATAACTGTTTTATTTTCAAAATAAACCATGACAAGCTATGTTTTAGAATAAGTAAACAAATCTAATTAATTTCAAGCACACATATTATAGTATACAAGTTTGTAAAGCTGTCTTTACCACAAAGTTTCCAATCACTTCACACTAAAGGTCTGAAACCCACAATAGCAAAAAACGATTTAAATTTATTTAGAATGGTGTGTGTGTGTGTGTGTGTGTGTGTGTGTGTGTGTGTGTGTGTATGTGTGCACGCTCACTCATATTTCTCTTGTTAGCATTCTGTGGTCACTCCCTTTTCTTTTGGGGACAAAAATCAAGGCCTCGTAATGTAAACATTTGCCCTACAAGGTGAAGGCTTGCCTCGTGATCGGGGTTGAGGCTTAATTTAAGCAAGTAATGATTATGGTCGAGTAAGTCCCCAGAGGTTTATCTAACCTAATACTTATCTGAAAGTCTCTGAAATGATGGACACGTGATTTTGTGTGTGTGTGTGTGTCCATTGTTTGTTTTTGTTTGTGCCAATAAATCACTGGTCACAAATGACACGCTGCTTTTTCACACGCAGACATGCATAGTACTCGATTGATGAGTAGTGTGATGAATTGATTGAAAGGTTCCATATTTTATGATGTATATATTAGTATTTGTTTATTATTGATTTAAATTATTCATATGCTTATAAAAATTTAAATAAATTTTCAGTAGTAATTTGTATTTGCTATTTTTTTCTTAGCCTTCTGTGATGGTACACTCACCGGCACTTTATTAGGTACACCTACTCAACTACTCTTCAATGCAAATATCTGATCAGCCAATCACATGGCAGCAACCTAATTCATATAGGCATGTAGATTTGCTCAATCCAATCTGCTTGAAGTTCATACCGAGCATCTGATTGGGGGAAAAAAGTTATTTAATGGAAGTTGGTTGCTGGTGCCAGTAGTGCTGGTTTTAATATTTCATAAACTGTTGAATTTTTTTACACACATCCATCTCTAGAGAATGGCCTGAAAAAGATACAGCCAATCTAATTCCAGGGTTTGATGACAGTGGTAAAGACAGTAGTTACTTCTCAGAATTTGTCCTGAAAATTGAGCAAGCACTTTTTTTCATTGAATATAAAAAATATTTGAAGTGCACATGATGTGCTAAATTGTAAGCACAGCCCATTTATAGTAGAATCTAGACATTGTTTACTTTGCTGTTACTGCTTCACATATCATTGCATTTGATCCTCACCAAATACAAACTGAGAGCTCACATCAATATTTAGTCTTTTCCAGTGTTCCTCTCGTAGATAAAAACTAAAGATTCCCTATGAGACCACTAACTGTTCTGAATCATAATGTTCCTGTAAACTGTAGTGTCCACATAGACTAAATATTCACTAAACACCTCACATGACTGTTTAAGTAATAACAACCTTTTAGTGGATGTTATAACATCTTGATTTATGGATGTAGAAGAAACGTCACTGTTTGCGCATTAAAAAATTAGTGCAAATGTACATGTTTGCTAAGAAAAGGCATAAGAGCAGTTACAGATCTTGGAAATATAACTATCAATAAAAAGTGATTAATCTGACAATGCATTTATTTATTTTATCCCGTACTAATGGTGAGACTCCTCTATACAGACCGAATAGTTGGATTATCAACAGAGTATTTCCAAAGGGTCATACAGCAGCACATTTGCAGGTTGGTTGTCGATGGATTTCATAGTGACTTGTTCACAGTATACGGAGTAATCTGTAAAATGGTGTCACATGACTTAGTCTGCATTTTGGGTGAATGATAATGACACAATCATGTGAAATAAAATGAACATATGTTTCTTAATATTTTGGTACACTCCTCACACTGTGATTTACTGTACTCTTTCAGAGCTTGCCTTAAGTGGCACTTTTGCCCTCTGATCTTAATTATCTCTGAGGACCTCCTCATTACAGCTCCAGTTGATGGAGAAGGAAGTAAGGAAGTTTATAATCATGTTCAATTAGTGATCCTTCACATTTTATCTGAGCCCTTCCACTGTGCTAATGACTTATTTGTACCAATTATTTGCTTTGCTGAGCTTGTTAACCCCCATGTTCACCTTGGCACATAAAGTGATTGCTGTAAGGAGTGTTACACATTTTCCCTTTAACAGGTCCCATGAAGTGAAAAACATATTTTCCTGTTGTTACTGTGCATCTAGTGTGATTATTTATGTATATACACCGATCAGGTATAACATTATGACCACCTGTGCAATGTAATGCAATCCAATACAGTGGCTCTACCATGAATTCTCCTTATACAGGCTTATTATTTCAGGGTTATAATTAGAAGATCTTCAGTTTCATTCCAGTTTGCATGTTATCCCTGTGCTTGTGTGTGTTTTCTCTGGGTACTCCAGTATCCTCCCACAGTCCAAAGATATGCATGTGAGGTTAATTAGAGACTCTAAATTGCCCGTAGGTGTGAATGTTGTCTGTCTGTGTGTCTCCCAATGTTGGTCCTGAGATAGCCTGGTGATCCCAATGACATCTGGAATAAGCTCTAGCCCCCCCCCCATTATCCTGAACAGGACAAGCAGTTACAGATAATGGATGGATGGTTTTCATTACCTTTGGACAGATATTAAATTTTTTCATCTTTATACTAAACTAACTTAACTAAAATAACTACAATAACCAGATGTTGGTTGTAGTTTATTGTACAGACTTGACACTGACCAAGAAGCAAATTAACCCAAATGTTGAACATTTACACCTTATCAAAACCTCCCATCTCATCTGGACATAATGAAATAATATATTAACCTGCAAAATATTACTGTGTACGAGCAATTTAATTCAGGTGTTCTTGTCTAATTAAGATTTTGTCTAGATAGTTGAGCGTTGTGGTTCATCACATTATATAAAGGAGAGGAGGTGAGATCATCTTTTTATGAAACATTAAATTTTACTGATATTGTTAGTAAATCAAATACCTAGACTGTGACAGAATACCATGTGCTCTACCTTTTTAATCATCTTTAACAAGTGGCTTCAACATTCAAACTCATGATTGTTGATCGAACAGAATGCCTTATACTGCTAGAGATCTGTTATTCTGGACATGTATGAACAGGTAATACTAACATACTTGTAATTCAGTATGTTTTGTTTTCTTTTTCCACCTGAAATCCTTTTAAACCCCCCTTCTGGACAAATAATTTTGAAAATCCTATTTAAGTATTGTTCTCACCCGTGTGTGTGATCAGAGATCAAGGGAAAGGCTTTTATAGTGGTAAAAGCATTGAATTATACATAACAATATGAAAACTCAACACGCACAAAGCCTTTCTCTGATTTGAGCCCCTGATCCTGAGTGGGCTCTTGTGTCCAGCAGAGACTGATGAAAGCGTCTCATCTTAAGGACAGGTCGGAAGATGGAGCGAGGCCTGAATGCTATCAAAAGGGACCCAAATGACCTCTGGGAGCTGAAGCATTGGTGCTCTCTGCCTCTACACAAGCTTCCTTTAATCTCTCTCTGCTCTCTGCAAGCACTTGGTTATCCAGTGAGTGAGTGAGAGAGAGGTGGGAGAGAGCTCCTCAGTTTTTATCTGTTCCTCATTTCTCTTAAAAGAAATGCAGCATCATCCCAAAGTCCTCCTTTTTTTTATAGGCTCAGGCCAAACTGTGTGGTTATAGGAGCCGCAACTGCACAGGAGCAGACACGAAGAGTGCATACATAGAAAAAGAAAGATGGTGGAGTGGTGTAACTGCTGGAAAATGGCATAGAGAAGTGGGAGATGAAACCCTAAAAGTCTGTCTCTGTGTGAAAAGACGGATGGAAAAGGAAAGAAAGGGCTCATCATTTTGCTCTCCATTTGGTCTCATGTTGCTATAAGAGAGAGTGAAACCTTTGCCTCCCTGCTGAAATGGACCAAGGAGAGAAATGGAGAGGAGAGAGGCAGAACGCCCTGCATCGCTTCTCCTTCACAGCAAAAGCTCTTGACTGTCAAGAGAAGAAAAACATCTCGTATCAGGATTTTACAGGCCAAGCCTTTCAGAGTGCTTAGAAGCCCTTTGAAGAGTACAGTCAACTTTTAGCTGAGATTGAGGGGAAAATGACTCTTGCCTTAGTAACAGAGATAATTGAACTTTACAAGATTCCGTGTTTAAATTTGATCAAATATTATCATAAATTGTCTTATAATATTATTATTTAGCACGTTTGTAAAATGCTTTCAAAAACTTCTCACACTAAACTGAAAAATACCGAAAATCCAATCATAATTTTAAGAGACTGTTTTACTTTCAGTTCACCCAGTTTCTAAAGTACTCAGCAGATACAGTAGGTTGTTCCAAGCATCTTGGGGAACTTGTCACTGTTCTTCTGTGGACTTGGTCTGTGTTTGTGTGTCTTTGTGTAATCCCAGACTGACTGGGAAGATGTTGAGGTCAGGACTCTGTGCAAGCCAGTCAAGTTCTTCCACACCAAACTCACTCATCCATGTCTTTATGGACCTTGCTTTGTGCACCTGAATTCATTTATTTGGATGGGTGAGCGAATACTTTTGACAATATAATGTACGTTCATCAAATTTGACACAAGGCGGGTTTTTTTTTATTGGTCTCAGTATTTCTTACTGTTTACCTAAACAACATTTTCTTTCTTTTAGGGTTTTAGATGCCTAAATCAAACCATAGAAACTCACAGAAAACATACACTAGTCAGATTAGGGCTGGGTCATATCAGATTGTAGATCGTGATCATTTCTTCACATCATGATATTGACAATTTCCATGTACACACAGCACACATCAGCCTACAAACACAACAAGCATTGTGGATGTCTAACCTTGCGCAAGTCTAGAAAAGAGTTGAATAATATGAATAAAAGCTTCATCTGTTAGGGAATTTTGTTATGCAACAAATGTATGTGAATCAAATGTGATTCAGAAGTTATGGGAACAAGCAAAGATCATAACAAGATCTTTTAATTCAGAAAGGTTTCTCAGTGTCCTCAAGTAAAGAATAATGTCTTTATAGGAAAGAAACTTTTGTCTGGCCATAATCCACCCTAATTAACTGTTTTTTTCCTCCTAAATATACTACGCAAAGCTTTTTATTAAAAAAACAGGAATAAGATATGACCATGTATGCATGCATAGCTCAGCCATATGTACAGAGCCTCGAGCCCACACAGTTGGGTGGAAATGAAATTGTCCCATATTGCATCTCTAACCACCAAGTCTCACTCTCTCTCTCACATACACAGTCAGAAATCACAGCCTTACAGCCGGCACCCCCACAAAAGTGAAAATGAATGCAGTCACCACCTGTGGTGGGAGCAGAACAAGAGAGTGGGAAAGAACGTGGGAAGAAAGAGAGGAGAGACGGAAAATACGTGGCAACTGTTCAGGACAATGAGTCAGGGAAACAGGATTCAAACACTGACAATATTATGTGATGTATAAGGTATGGAACCCTGACAAAACGCATGACAGAAAAAGATAAAAGTTGCAGTGTCATATTCAAATGCCGGTCGCTATTGGCATGATTTTTGTTGTGAGACATTTTATCCACAAATCTTGTTTCACAATCATCACTGATATCAGCACAAGCCACAAATTCCCAAAGTAGTTTGTCTTTTTCTAAGTTGTGTGTGGGAGTGTGTGAAATGTGAGTGTGACTAAATGTGTCTCTGCTAGTTGTGATTCAAGTGAAGCAGCAGAGTAGTCACTCAGTGTGTGTGTGTGTGTGTGTGTGTGTGTGGTTGGCAAGCCGCACAGATCCTGAGCTGTGTCTCATCCCTCCCACCATTACTCCTGTCAGCAGGGCTGAAACCACAAACCATCCCGTCTGGAAACAAAGCCATTAACTCAAAACAACCGTCTCTGTCTCTGTCACGCCTTTTACTTCACTTTAGATCACTCTCTCCCTTCACTTGGTTCAAGTCTGTGTCACAACCATGACATTTAATTGTTCCCATTACCAAATATGACACCACCTTTAACTACAGTTCTCAATTTATCTGTAAAAGGCATTGGTTCATATTTGCTCTTTCATAACCGTCCCATTTTGCTGCAAGTGTGTTTATAAATTTACAAAATGACCTCTAATGTAGACTGTTCATGACTCCAGAGCAGTACCAGGCTGATGTTTGCGCTACCATTTGTTTTAATATTTACACTGGTAGATAAATGTGGAGTCTCATGAGGCACCAGTGACCTGCAAGGCGAGGGTCACATGACTGAATAAGACAGGCGGCTCATCAAAAGGCTCACTGATGGTTATCCAATAGGAAATGAATAACCTGTGAAAAAACATATCTGTACAGCAGAGGTTGAAAAATGCAGTGGAACTTGTTAATCAACCTGCTGCGTTTATCTGCTCAACTATATTTAATTTTTCCACTGCAGTCAAGTTGTATGCAAATGTTTGGGCATTTTTGCAATGCGACAAATTTAGTTATTTGAAGTGGAAAGAAGTAGATAGAGACATTGAAATGCGCACTTTTTCATATTTTAATCTGCTGTTCCTTTTTCTTCAATAAGATTCATATATAGACAAATCAAACTAATTGCAGAATGTACTACTGTATGTGCGCCATACATGTGAAACACCCGGAAGTTTATTAAAGTGCTACAAGCTTAAAATCATGAAAGTCATTACGGACATGTCTGCATTACTCTTTAATTTTTATAGTTCATGAAATAAACGTGTATTACATTTTGAATGAAGATGAGTTTTACTTCAATCATCCAGAGACCACAACAGGAAGACTTGATTACTGAAAATGATTTCTTTTGTCTTATTAGCACAGTGGCATAGGGAATCTATATAGATGTCACTATACAGGGCATTCACAAAGTATTTTTGTTATGAGTGCTGACTGGAATTAGCAAGAGAGATCATATTTAACCTTCACTAGCTTCTCTCCATTGGCTTTCCATTAAATCTAGAATCGAATTTAAAACCCTGCTCCTTGCATATAAAGCTCTGAATGGTCAGGCTCCATCATACATAGAAGACCTCATAGCACCATATAATCCTGATAGACCACTTCAATCTCAGAATGGAGGAGTACTTGTGGTTCACAAAATTTCCAACGATAGAATGGGAGGTAGAGCCTTTAGCTATCAAGCTCCTCTCCTGTGGAACCACCTCTCGGTTCAGATTCGGGAAGCAGACACCCTCTCTACTTTTAAGTCTAGTCTTAAAACCTTCCTCTTCGATAAAGCTTATACTTAGTTATAGTTATGCTGCGACAGGCTTAGACTAGTGGGGGACCCACCTCCTCCTGTCACTCTCTCCTCTCCTCTCACCCCACAGTTGTCACTATTGTATGACATTAACTTTGTATTTTCTCTCGTAGTTGTCTTTGTCCTTCTGTCTTCCTCGCTCTGTCCCTCTTTGCAGGTGTCCCCGGGCTTTGAAGCTGTGTTTCTTCCAGCGTGCAGCTACTGATCCTACCAACCTGCCCAATGTTTTGTTGTTGATTTTGTTGTTCTTTTCTTTTCTATCTTCACTTTCCACTCGCCACAACTGGTCAAGGCAGATGGCCACCCACCCTGAGCCTGGTTCTGCTAGAGGTTTCTTCCGTTAAAGGGAGTTTTTCCTCTCCACTGTTTCCTAGGGCTTGCTCAAGGGGGAATTGTTGGGTTCTCTCTGTACATCTTTATAGTCTTGACTTTATTCTGTAAAGTGCTTTGAGATTACTTTGTTGTGAATTGGTGCTTTATAAATAAAGTTGAATTTAATTGAATTATGTTACACCCTTATTCCAAAATAGATTAAATTCATTATTATCCTCAAAATTCTACAAACAATACCCCCATAATGAAGTTTGTTAGAATTGTTTACAAATTTACTAAAAATAAATAAGTATTCATGGCCTTTGTTTGATACTGTTGAAGCACCTTCAGCACCAATTACAGCCTCAAATCTTTTTGAGTATAATGCTATAAACGTGGCACAACTATATTTGGGCAGTTTCTCCCATTCTTCTTTGTAGTACCTCTCAAGCTCCATCAGGTTGGTGCACAGCCATTTTTACATTTCTCCAGAGATGTTAAATCAGATTCAAGTCTATGCTCTGGCTGTGCCACTCAAGAACATTGACTTGATGTTGTTGCTCTGTTGAAAGATGAACCGTCACTCCAGTCTGAGGTCCAGAGCTCTGGAACAGGTTTTCATCAGGGATGTCTCAGTACATTGCTGTATTCATCTTTCCCTCGATCCTGACTAGTCTCCCAGTTCCTGGTGCTGAAAAACATCCCCACAGCATGATGCTGCCACCACCATGCTTTACTGCAGGCCTGTTGGTGAGAGGTGCCTGGTTTCCTCCAAACATGACACTTGGCATTCAGGCAAAAGAGTTCAATCTTTGTTTCATCAGACCAGAGAATTTTGTTTCTCATGGTCTGATATTCCTTCAGGTGGGCTGTCATGTGCCTTTTACTGAGGAGTGGTTTCCATCTGGCCACTCTACCATACAGTCCAGATTGGTGGAGTACTGCAGAGATGGTTGTTCTTCTGGAAGGTTCTCCTCTCTCCAAAGAGAAATGTTGGAGCTCTTTCAGATTGACCATCCGGTTCTTTGTCACCTCTCTGACTCTCTGCCCTTATCTCTCGATAGCACAGTTTGGCCAGCTGGCCGGCTCTGGGTAGCATCCAGGTGGTTCCAAATATCTTCCATTTACTGACGATGGAGGCCACTGTGCCCAGCGGGACCTTCAATGCTGCAGTGATTTTCTCTACCCTTCCACAGATCTGTGTCTCAATACAATTCTGTCTCAGAGGTCTACAGACAATTCCTTGGACTTCATGGCTTGGTTTGTGCTCTATGGGACAACTGTGGGACATTATATAAACAGGTGTATACTTTTCCAAATCATGTCCAATTAACTGAATTTCCCACAGGTGGACTTCAATCAGGTTGTAGAAACATCTCAAGTATGAGCAATGGAAACAGGATGAACCAGAGCTCAATTTTGAGTGTCATGGCAAAGGCTATTAATAACAATAATAAGTATAATCTCAGGCGGCTGTAGTTGACCATGGACTACAGGGTCAGTGGTTCAATCCCCACTCCTGGCTACAAGTCAAAGTGTTCTTGGGCAAGACACTGAACCCCAAGTTCCCGGTGGGTCAGGTGAGCACCTTGCATGGCAGCCACTGGTGTGTGAGTGTGTGTGGATAAAAGCGCTATATAAGCGACCATTTACCATTTAAAAACATTCATATACATAAGTTTGCAAAGATTTTCAAACAAACGTTGTCATTTAGGGGCATTGTTTTGTGAATTTTGAGGATAACAATGAATTTAGCTCTACAGCAATACAACTAGTACAAGTACATTTCTAAGCTTACATGTTTAGTTTGACTCATAGCCTTTTCAGAATTTCACAAAAGCGCAAGTGTGAATTCATCTTATCTGCCGTGTCAACACTCCTATCATTTATACTGTGTGTTCTCCTCTTTAAACAGAGATCAACATGGAATTCAGGAACATGCTCAAGGATTTCACAAAGACAGACCCATTGAGGTAAGCCATGACTTATCATTCAGACAAATGCCAGCCAAGGTGCTTTGTGGATTTATAGAGAAATATTCAGCATTTCTAAAATCTTTATAGTAGTAGTTGGTAAAGAGAATATGGGCATTAGTAAAAACATTAGTCTTTTTCCATACACTGTAAGTGCACTGAAGTTTGGGTGGTGCGGATGTGTATATTTGCTTATTAATAACAGGTCATAGGTTGGTATAAGCAATGCCTATATTTAGGCAATAATGGGGTGTGTGCTAAAGATAGCTTCTCAAGAGCTGTCATGTCACCAGGAAATTAAGCAGAAATAGTGAGTTATGCATTTTACAACTGATTCATGGTTAATACCAACATATTTCACCATAACAGAGATATTAACCTGCTATTTACAAAGCTGTAGTTGTAACAAAATGTTAAATCCACCTTTGATGGTCAAGGCTAACTGTTTCTCATAGCTCCAATAAAACATCAGGAGGCAATTCACACGAGAATAGCACATTCTATAAAAACAGTTTTATTGATTTATTAACAACTGTACATTTCTTTTCAGTGCTGATAGCATTTGCTATATACTTTGGTTTGATTCAGAGGGATTAGCAAATTTCTCCCCTTTGTATTCTTGTGAGAAATGCTGACATGATCAAGAGCACAGTGTGCAAGCCAGAAGTATTAATTGTCGTAAAAGTAAATGGGAGACTTTTGTTTACAATTAAGTGTCATTTCCAACACAAACTGAGTATTCTTAAAAAGACTGATCTATGTGTCTCCCTCCCCAGGCAACCAAACTTATTCCAGGAATATTGATAAGATACATAGTGCAGACTGAGTTGTTTGATTTAGTCTGTAGCCAGGAAATCAATGGTGCAATTCTACATCCATATTACGTCAGGTTAGCAAAAAGCACATTGTTATTCAGTTTGTGCCTGCTGCCGTGCTTCTGCTGCCAATTGAGGCCCAAGGATTAGGCTAAACATTAAACACTCCCTAGCTACTGCAACCTAACAAGGTAAAACAGGGAAAAGATAAAACACACTTTAAAAAGTTTTTTTAATATATGAATTAAATTTACATCCATATCTTTTCCTGAATCATAATGTCCTGCTCAGTCCCACAGTGGTCCAAACCAGCTGAAGCTCTGCCTGAGATCAGACCACACTTTCATTGTCCAGTAAGAGCACTGTCACAAAAGGCCATTCAGAATGTCCAAGTGTACACATTTTGTTCTGTGTTTGATTCTGAAAAGGTCAGCGCATAGAATGTGCTTTAATAAAAATCAAAGAGTAAAACTGTTAAAGTTCTAAGCTATATTTTGCTTTCCCAGTCGAAAATCATGAGAGCGAGCCAAAAAAAAATTCATCACAAGTACACCCAGAACGTGAAAATATATATTTTATGATATATGTATATATAAAATGTCTTCTTTAATCCAGTATGTACATTTTTTCACAAGACATCTGGGGAATGAGGTTCTACGAAATGAAGCGCTGCTCCACTGGGTGTAAACCCAAGTTTTTTAGGAAAAAAAAAGGTCACAAAAAGTGCAACCCAAAAATAAACCCTCAAAAAAAAATCAAAGGGACAAAACTTCTTTCTAGCATCCTTCACAGCCAGATTGAGTTCCTCTTGTTATCCACAGAGAGATGGTCAAAGGACAAATCCTTGGCTCTTCTATTTCTAGTAAATGACCTCATAGACAGTGGCCTTCTTGTCTCCTGATCCTGTCACAATGTATTTGTCATCTGCCGAGATGTCACAGCTCAGGACAGAGGACGACTCCTTTGACTGTAGAAAATTGGGAATAGTGATCATTAATATCCTGACACCATCATTGTCCTAATGACAATGTTTCAGTACTTATTGCATAATGTGCTGTGATTCATTGATCAGAAATGAATCCTTCGCTCCCCTGAACCACTAGTGACCCAAGCTAGTTGACTTAACTATGAGGTTGTTAAAGTTAAGCTTTTTGTTAAGGCTAAATAATGTGACAATTATGACCTTAATACAGCTCTGCCTAATTATCATGGCAACCATGTTTACAAAAACTTGATCTAACAGACGAGGATTTAGTACAAATGCATAACATTAAAGATTTAGTTTAATTGTGTTTATTGTAGCTACCTGGAATATGCTGGCACCATAAGGAGTCCTCCATGCATTCAGGAGATTGTCCTTCCCTGTGCTCACAAACCATTTACCTGCAAAAACAGACATTCGGAGAATTTCAACTGAAAGTGTGTGTGTATCCACACACGTCATTTCTATGCTTAGAATTACTCTTTACAACATACCTCCAACAGCTAAAATTGACTCTGTAATAACCTTATCAATGGCCATAAAAATCTAACAGTAGAAATATCATTACATAAACAATTATAAAATGTACATGATGAAGCAGTCCTACACCATTTCCACTCTGATAATTATTTTAATCACACTGATTAGCCAACTAGTCAGTTGAGTAATTAATGATTTAATTAGTGACACCAAGAGCTCTGAAGCAGTGAGCATAATTTGAATTAACCAGTTCTGCAGTTAGAGATATGAGACAGTCCTGTGGGGGAAGAAGCAATGAATCTGGACTTTTCAGTTAGGCAATTGCAAAACTCCATCTATGTATCTGAGTTTTAAACTTGACAGGCAGAACAGCATAAACTAAAAAAGCAACAACTAAGGAGTGTGTTTGTGTGAAGTCAAGCTGACAGTACATCAGAATTCAGTCCTCAATAAAAGATCTGATTAAGTGTTAAGTGTTGTGTGTTCAGATGTAGCCACAGAGGAAAGCATTTTGGAGTGAAGAAATATGACAACCAGGGGAGGGGTGTAGGGCTTAAGTGTTTTTGGGCAGCACATACAAATGACATAATCTACTGTAGAGTGCACATCAACAGACATTGTTTAATTTAAAACAAATATATAATAATCAAGCTTGGAAGATTGTTGCCATTTTATTTTGTTTTCTGAGAATTTATTGACATTCTCGCAACACCACCCAGGTGGGTTGTTGCAGGGGACATATCAGCCAGGTTTTCTACATTGTGCAATGATACTTTTGGCCCCAACTGTAATGACACAAAAACCCTCTTGTCCACCAAAAATTCAACATTTAAATCCCCTTCTTTGATATTTCATCACTAAAGAGTTTATCTCACACACATAAGAAATCCTATTTGCCTGTTACTTACCACAGTAGGCAAACTTGAGTGAGAGGACGCAGCTTTCATGCAGGTGCAGTTGGTACTTGTCAGGCTTGGTGTGGTGAAGCACCTCCACGTTGCTGCTTTCCATGCCTACAGCCAGCCATTCTCCGGTTGGGCAGTAGCCCAATGAGAAGATCTGCAGCAAGAATACAATTGTATTTCAACAGCCTGTTTTGCAACCAAGCATCTTCTGTATGTGATGTACATTTGATAAATTTATCTAAAAATCTATGGGAAACGATAGACATTTTTGTAATATGGGATTCTCTCTACCTGTGAGGTGAAGTCGTGCTGCTGAAGCTGGCGTCCCTCCCTCAAGTCCCAGGAACGGACAGTGTTGTCGAGCCCCCCAGTCCACAATTTTGTCCCGTCATGGGAGATGTCGATACAGCTGGCTCCATCTGTGTGGCCCTGGAACTGCCTAGAACACCACAAGACAATGCATTTCAGTTTCAGAACAGATAAGGGAGGCCTTGCCATCTCTCCAATGGTCAGGATGCCATGTAAGGTGAGTGAATTAAGTTCTAGAGGATTATTTAAGTAAACTAGATCCCAAAGTACTGACCTAACGAGGGTCTGGTTGTGGAGGTCCCACACCGCGATGTTTCCATCTGAGCAGCAGGAGAAGCAGACCTTGGCATCAGGGCTGATGGCCAGTGCATAGCAGGCCGGTGCAGAGGAAGTGAGTTCAGCCTTTATGCGGGGCGTCTGTGAGGCCAGGTCCCAGATGGTCAGCGTGCTGGCCTCGCCACCTACTATTAGGGTGCGGCCATCAGGCAACAGCTTGCAGGAGCGGATGTAATTGTCTCTGTTCTGGAGTGGACGCAAAAGGAGAACACTGTCAACATCTTTATGAGATGATGTAATTCGAATTATCTACAATTTGAAGTTCTAAACAAAGCAGTTCCGTTAGATATTGAGGAAACAAACGTACTTCAGTGTAACCATGTCAGGAGCCCTTCTAATAAGTTTCCTCTCAAAAGTCAGGTTTTCTTTTTTACTGCAGCTGACTCATGATCATGTTACAGCTTTAACAAGAGATGCAGGGGAGAGTGGGAGACTGGGGCTACAGCTGTTGGCTAGGCTCCAAGAGAGCGGGAAGACAGATCAATAAGACTCTAGAACCTCTTGCTTGAATTAAAACGGCACCCTGATGGCTTTATAAGACCCGATTGCACTCTGGACGCACCTTACGGGTGTTCGAGGCCATATAAGTTGAACGGCATGAAGCCACAGTATCAAAATGAGAAATAGGAGGCAGTTGGGAAGACTTAATGAGCTGGGTAATGGCTGACACGGTTGGCCAATCAGAACATCATTACTCAGCAGGCTTTTTTTCCCTTTCTCACTAAGGATTATATCAGCACAGCAGTGAGACACTTTACTGAATTATTCACAACTCTGTCTGTTAGGATCTGGAGGAGGACACATTTGATGATCAAGAAAACTAATGGAAGTGAACAATCACAAAGTTCTTATGAAACACATTTTGTCTCTGTCCTGTTTGGAAGCCTAGTTAGCAATTAGCAACATCACACACTTTAAACAGGTTATGTTTTCTCTCGTTTTGACTTGAACACAACTTACCAGGCAGTCAAGTTGGGACACTGGGCTTTTGCTGCCTGGCTGGCTGATATCCCAGATCTTGACACAGCCCTTGCCACCGGTGTAGACGTGGCGTGTAGGGTTGCTGATTGTGACAGCACACACCACCTCCCCGTGGCTTAGGGTGTTGATCTGACGAGCGTGGCGTGGGATGCCCGGACCTATCAGTGCATCTGGAGGGAAGGGCACAGGCTGCATCTGACCATCTGCACTCACATGAAAAGAATAAGCTCTGTAAAGGAGAGAAAAAGGAGAAGACAATCAGGTTGAGCTAAGAAATAAAATTAGTTTTTATTTACTGTTCTAACACAAAACACAGGGACTCACGGTTTTCCTCCAGAAATGGAAGTGAGGCTGGCTGGCAGGCCTGGAGCTCTCATGTGAGGATGTGGGTCAAACCCTGCCTGCAACAGCAGAATGAAGGAAGGGTCAAACAACCACTAACCTGCAAAGATACATAAGAGTAAGCTAATATTCAAATTTAAAACTATGCTTCACTTAAGCTGCTAACACCCTGAGGACCCGTCGTAGCATTGTTTCCAGGCAAATCCCATTAAAAGGTGCAGATTCAGCTTGTTGGCACACAGACAAGATACACAAGGCTACAACATCCCAGTTGCTAATGCTAATGAAAGCCTGGGAGATTTTCAAACAAGCAGATGCATTTAGCCTTTAGAATGCTAAGTAAGTCACATCAAAGTAACGGAGCTCGGCTGTCTTTGAACTTTCTCATTATGTACACACAACAAGCAACCTACCAGAAATATTTAAAATGAGTTATGGAAATACAGGATGAATGTTCATGTTTTTCAAAGTCAAATACTTCGTGACCTATACTGTCTTGGTGGATAATTTATACAGGTGCTGGTGAGGTTTTGTTGTGCCAAAAAAATTGAGAGAGAGAGAGAGAGAGAGAGAGAGAGAGAGAGAGATATATATATCTATCTATATCTATATCTATCTATATCTATATCTATATCTATCTATATCTATATATCTATATCTATATATATATATATATATAGATATATATATATAGATATATATCTATATATATATATATCTATATATATATATCTATATATCTATATATATATAAAAAAAAAAAAAAAAAAGACGAACACAATTCATTCACTTGTGTGCAATAAATTCATATCGCCTAAATTCTTTATAGAAGCTAGAATTACAATTGGTGAGCGTCCATAGGCAGCGGCGGCAGCAGCAGCACTCATCTGTGGTGAAATGAGACCCGGATAGACGCCTGGGCTGGTCAGGGAGCCATTCATCTCATGATGACCCATCATAGCAAATGGGGCAGCGTAGGAACTAGCAATGGACAAAGGCGTACGCAGGGCAGGGGCAGCTAAAAAAGAGAAGATTGTTTTTCTAGAGGTTCACCAGAAAGGGAAAAGAATTGCTTTGAGTGAGAACTGATTTGTTACCAGTTCTCTAAAACCTGTACAACTGCATCAGCTGATAAAAATAGGTTATAAAATCAAACTACAAACAGATCATGTGTGCACATATTTGTCATCTTATTTGTTTACGGGGCCAACAACTTTCAGGTTTACAAATCTGCAGATTTTCTTGCTTAACTGTAACATAAATTGTCACAAGCTTGTGAAAATTTGCCTCATATCTGAAGGTCTGACTAACAAAACTTATAATGTTCTGTTTATTATCCCATAGGGCAAAGGAGTGCTAATTTTCACAACACTATGGTTACAATCAAATGTTTGGTGGTCTAACTTAAGAAATGACAACCATCATCAGTCTTCCCATTTGTGTTTACATACCTAAAGCCTCCATGCCAGGTGGTTTGCCCATCGCTAGAGGCCGTAGTCCTGGAGTGGAGCTAGTTCCTGGTGTTGGTACCTCGTTCCTTGGTGTAGGTGTGTTGGACTTTAGGCTCGGTGTAGATGACTTGTCATTCTATAACAGAGATGCTTGTTAAATATTTAATCTGATTTATGCAAGTTAACTATCAAACTCAACCCCACACAAAAATTAAACTGCATCCATGCCAAAGTTTAAGAAAATCCCCCAGTGAGTCAAAAATATCCCCACTGGCAGCGAGTGGACAGCTCAAGGTAATCCAATCTTATACTGACACTTCATTACAACCGTGGTATGTGTGGTTGGAGTAGGGGCATAAACCTTTTCTTAGAAGTCAAGCTTGTTGGCTAGTGGCTAGACAAGGAAGATGGCTGCCTAGACACTTCTCTCATAATTAATCTTGCTTCCTTTTCAGATCCAGTTAGAGGAGGGGGATTTAGTCTGGTGATGCACACTAATGAGGGACTGCAAGAAGCTGGGTGGGATGGTAGGTGGAGGGTGATGACAAATCCAACCTAATCCTTAATGAAAGAGTTAAAAACTAATGTGAGAGCCTCCCTATTAGAGAAAACCAGTTACAGAGGGGGGAAAGAAGACAGCAGTTCTCTCGCTGCTGTATCGTTGGGTTATTTACAGCCTCGGGCCAGGGAAGAAATGACCAATTATTGGGTAAGCCATAAAAAAGATTGAAAGAAGCGAGGGTTTGATTTTCTGAGATGGCATCCACTTCCTGGACCCTCAAGCCTCTCATAGCATCCGACTGCTAAGCCTCCTGTGCATTAATCCTTCACTTGACAAATGCACTTTAGTCTGTCAGTTCACCTTTAACCTCCTTATTTTATCTACTCTCAAATCTTTCAGTCCTCACACTTACATGGGCGTGGTCCTTTGCTTTTGAGGATGGTGTGCTGCCTGAGGAAGCGATAGAGGCAGGGCTGTTGGGGGCAGCATCCTTCTTCAGGACTCGTGATTTATCCAGGCCGTTTTCTGGAGGAGAGTGAGCAGGGCTGACTCGAGGGGTGGCTGGATCCTGCAGAGTTAAATGAGACAGACTGAGAGAGCAGGACTGAGCAAACAGACTGGAGGAAAGCCACTGGCATGTACATGTAGGTCAAACAAACTGGGGCCTCATGTGCAAACACAGATAAATATACTCATGCGTGCTCGTACGCTTGCTCACATACACACACACACTTTTCATTCACCTGTCACTCCCTTTTTTCTTTGTATTCTTTGTCTCACTTTCTACATGAATGGCAAAAGACATACAGCAAGTAAGCACACACAACCAGTATTATGACAGACATTTTGGCAACGCTTCTACAGACAAATGACAAAGGAGAGCTGTGTTTAGTCTCTGTGCCGCATTCACACTAGGGAATGTGGCTGTGCAGCTTAGTTCAAATGCAGTCATACCTCATTGGAAACATCCACCACCAAGTCGTCACTTTTGTCTCCGTCACTGTCCTGAAAAAAGTAGTGACAGATTTAGCTTACTTGGAGCACAAACGTATTGATATGAACACTACAAAAAAGAAACTAATAAACACAAACACTTACATATCTGCTCATGTTGTCTTTGTCGTCCACTTTGCGTTTCTTGGAGTCAAGACCATAATCTGAAGAGCTGCGATGCTTCTCACTCGCTGCCCGCAGGCTGTCTGACGGCGACACAGAGTTATTCTGCCAACAACATTGTGCAGACAACACATCAGTCTCCAGTTCCCATTTGACCCTTAGTTAAATGAAAACATAATATCTGTGTTTCAGCTCCTCTGAACTGTGCACATTACATGGAGGACAGAACTGTGAACATCATATTGCTACATGTTATCCCTCCATCTTGAAATGATATGGACTATTGAGATGTGTAATGTTTGCAAAATAAAAATTAAACATCTGTTGGCTTAGGGTGCAAGTGATATCCTGTCATGGTTCTGACAAACAGACACTAAAACTAGACATGGCTCTTTGTCCTTGTTCTTTATCAGAGCAGTGACAGTACTGACTGTAAAGCTAAATGCACAATGCTTCCAGACTGATTTAGGACAGAAGGGGCAGGAGAGGATTGTGGGACAGCTTAGTTCTGCTGTTGCCGCTAAGTCAGTGAAGGAAAGAGATGAGGGGAAAAAAAGCCTAATCTAGAAGACAAGCATTAGCTTACTGCAAGGTGATGCATAGAGCAGATGGAGAAGAAGTTGAGTGAAAATGGGAGCTAAGTGCAGCAATGGTACACACATACATACACACCCACCCACCCAGCATGACATCTAATCCTCTGGTAGACCCTCAGAGTGACCTGATGAGACATGCTTGAAGCAACGTTAATAATCCAAACCAAATGCAGCTTACATTCCTACCTGAAATTCTTCAGTCTGTGACATGCACGTACGTGCAAATAAAAAAGTTAAACAAACGTGACAAGATCTCACTGTGCAACTATAAAACCCACGTTAATGACTCCTGGAGAGTCCCTGAGTGTGTATGCTGTGGCAGGTCAGGGACAAAATGGCAAAGAGGAGGAGGATTTAGTGGCAAAATGGCAAAAAAATGACTGATAGTAAACCGAACTGAAAGAGGAAGAAGGAAAGAGAGGATATTGAAGGAACCTGCACTAGAGTGCAATGTGAAGACACAACAGGGGTGTTGCCTGGAGAGAAGAGAGCCATGAAAAAAGCATAGTGAGAAAATTAGAAAAGGGGGAAGAAAGACAAGGGAGCAAAACAGGAAAGGAACTTGGCAAGCAATGAGAGCATAGCTCTCCTCACTAGTGGGAATGCCCAGGCAGGCTGGCACTCTCTCAGAAGCTGCAAACAGGGTTTTTGTAGTCTGGGCACTGGTGTGGTGGGAGAGCAATGCCAAGCAGCCCAACAGACAAGGAGGGAGAAAGGCGAGTAAACCCTGAGGCCAGCCCAAACTGTCGGGCAGCTCAACAAATCTCTGCCTTCATCAGAGAGAGAAAGAAGATGCCTGACATCTTGGCTGCAAATGACAGGAAGAAAACGGATAGCAGAAGAGAAAGGTAACAGCTTGAAAACTGAGGGAAAGGGTGACATTAAAAAGACGTCCAGAGCTTTGGAGTGATTTAAAAAAATAAATAAATAGAAAAACTGGCTGGGGAGTTACTGGCACTTCTATGTGCCCTCTTCCCGACCACCACACAAAGAGTCTGTCAATGCTCACTTTATTTCATAATCTAACTATTTCAGCCAAACAAGCAGCCTTCTGTTAATTTCATATCCTTTCCTCGGGTCAGAATATGGAAATTTGCCTAGCTACTGTTGTGGGAAAAAAAGCCACAAAAAAGGTTTTAGTCTGGCTGGGTGTGAAGATGCTGTCTGGCAGACAAAAACCTACAGCATTACAGTCTGTCCTGTGTATCTGGGCCTCTGACCTTCAAAAAGTTGTCTCATGACTCAAGAGCAATGTATTTGCCTTCTACTCTGGTATCAGATGACCTGAGACAACAGGACCGGAAGACTGTGTGTTTGTATGTGCATGCATGCACTGGAAAGGCAAGTGAGGGCAGGGTGGTAGAGAGATCAGGTAAGCTACTACTGGCAGCCACTCCTCACCATACAAGATAAAGGAGAGTTTGGGTTCCCTTCAGACATGAGTGGGCCCATTCAGCATGGCCAGTCAATGGGAACTCAATCTGGCTGGGTAGACCCAACCGAGTGCTATGCTCCAGCTAACAGAGCTTTAAGCCAGTCCAAAAAGCAAGAACCTTAACATTAGAGGAGAGAGAGCAGTGAGAGAGGAGAAGGAAGAAAGAAAGAAAAGGAACAGCTAAAAATAACAGCATACGGAAAATGAAAACAAGAAAAGTAGATCAGAGGACATGAAAATATGTAGTGTTCGACACATGCAACAGTAAATCCCATAAGGTGGTGAGGGGAGAAGTAAAGGAGAGTCAAAGTCATTTTTAATTGAGCTGAAATTAAAGGAGGTAGCGAACTACTAATCCTCAACCCAGTGATTGGAGTAATTTTCTACCTGGATTAGATGGCACTGGCTTATTTGGCAAGACTTCATTACTTGGTTTCAGGCAGCTAATAACTTTCTGAGTACAGAAATGTATGTGTTCTTACACAGAGTATACATTTCAATTGAAAAGTGGACTTTGGTCTATGTAAAAGTACACCTAATCACCAAACATAGTTGGGATAGGATGGCAAAGTCAAAACACACAGAAGAGATGGAAAGTCAACGTACCGTGCTCAACTCACGTTCTTTCAGAGGAATGGCCAGAGGCGAATGAAAAGATGAGGGGCCAGGAGAGAGAAAAGAAAACCCAAATTAGTATGGGAGTCACCACGTCTTATCATTTTATAACCACTTTCTGATTGCAATGCTAATACAGCCAAGATTAGTCTTACAGGTAAAACTCTGCATAACTAAATGTTTGTTAGCAGCCTGTGATTGCATAGAGGGTTTATGTGTTTTCAATGAGAGCTTTGTGTTACAAGCCATCAGTTATTGAGTCCCAATTGATAGATTTATTAGATAAAAAGTGAGAAATTCATGATTTTCATATTGACCATTAAATATGACCAAGAAAAATTTTCTTTCAGATCGATATAACATTTATTGATCATTTAAGCCTATAGTTGTAACATATAATCCTTTATTTTACTGCTACAAATGACTAATAGGTTGTTTTTTTAGAACAAAAACCAGCCTGCTAAAATACTAATTATCCAACATCATCTGCATGTCAGCATTTCTTCCCTATATTTCTCTCCACAAAAGCGAACAAACTTCTAGTATCTCTTTTTGGTCTTGTTTCCTAATGTAGAATGAATAATCTCTATTTTTCATTTCACAGTATATGATGAATAAGATGGAAACCTGTATAAATATTTCCTCAGTTTTCCTTAGTGGTTCAAGCAAAAATGTATTTGGCTGGTAATACCTGTTCTTGGCTGTTACAATTGCCCATCGGCAGCAAAATGCTGCAGGCAGAGTGTGCGTGGCAAGCTTTGCTCCTCACCTCGGTGCTCCAGGTCATGATGATTCTTCTCATCCTTTACAGGCAGGTGGGCCTGGGATCCAAGAGCACCCAGAGCCAGCAGGCCAGAGCCAGCAGCCGTCACAGGGGGGATGCCAGGTGG
This sequence comes from Channa argus, assembly GCF_033026475.1. NCBI lineage: Eukaryota > Metazoa > Chordata > Actinopteri > Anabantiformes > Channidae > Channa > Channa argus. Next base: position 16,018,330 of record NC_090198.1, read on the forward strand.
CTGCAGGCCTGAGGGGTGTGGCAGCTGGACAGGGGGGCCGTGAGCCGCGTGAGAGAGGTGCTGCGCCTGAAGCTGCTGCTGCAAATAAATACAGAGAGACAGAGGACAAGTGGGTCGGCTGGGAATTGAATCCAGGAATGACCTCACTTTACTCTGCATTAGTGCTGGTTTTGACAGCTTTTTGTTTAAGGCCAAGCGATTTATGCATAACAGCATAATAGCAGACAGTGACTGCCAACATGCTGATCCAGTTAATTCACTGTTCATTACTGTAGATGTACTGTAAGGTTATCATCTGGTTCCAAGTGTTAGAAACCTGAAAACAGAATAAACAGTACTGCACACTGATTTCCAAAATATGTTGTGTTTTTACAGTCTCTCAGTCTAAAAGGCTTTAGCAATTGGCTGTTCATTATTAGCCAAACAAAAACTATGAAGCAACAATATGCCGCATTTTTAAAAAGCGACACCATTTTAGTAGTTTATAGCATTAATTATACACTAAAAAATAAACATAACAAATATGAGTGACACCAGTGCAAAGTAGGGTTGTAACTGTGATGCTCATCTGTGAGCAGTTTGTTCAATTATTGTTTATGTCAGAAAATAACACTAAGCCTGTCACAGCTCTCCAGATCTGAAATTGATGTATTAAAATGGCTGTTTGATTAACAGTCGAAAGTTATTTAGTTACAGCAATACAAAACATAGAAAAGCAGTTAGTAAAGTGTCCGCCTCTCAACCACAGGGTCGGCAGTTCACACCCTGACTTTCAGTAAATCATCACATCTGAAAGGATGCACTATTTGATGTCTTCTATACAAATGTCTTAAACCAATTTTTTTTTAAATGACTTTGCACCAATACAAGGTCATCTTAACCTGCAAAATGCAAACTTGTTTCAAATATATTTTAGTAGAAATCGTTCCAACTTTTATATTATTGTGAGGTGGTGCTGTTGGTGTCAGAACAGGACTGACTGCAGAGATATTCACTTGTTAACATTTTTAATGAGGTCCACCATTCTAACCAATCAAAGAATTGTATCCCAATTTTGCTTGATTAGTAGGTTTGGAGATCTCTATATAGTACATTTTATAATAATTAATACCTGAAGGATTGTGGAGAACATGTCGCAGTGTAGCAGATAGGGGAAAAGAATAGGGGAGCAGGAAGAGGCTGGGCAGAGCACAATTATAAGTCGTGTGCTAACATAGCTCAAGTTGCATTTTGTAGCTTTAATCAGCTTTGTATCAAGTCAGGACATGAATGACCTATGGTGTCCCTCTGAAGACTGCCTACAAGTTTACACAACAAAACTGGTACACTTTCAATACCATGCTCTTCACCAATTACAACCCTGCTACACTTGCTACAAATTGCAAATTTATTATTCCTTTTAATGGCAGACTTATTTGAAATTTGTGACAACTGTATTTGCCTGCACATTTAATGTAGGGATACCAGAAATGGTACAGAGCTTTTTTGCTCACAACCGAACTACAGTGCTTCATTGTTTATTAAAAAAATAAAAATAACAAAATTAAAATCAATCAATTGGTTTGTACCTAAAAAACTCGAAACCTTTCAACACTCAGGAAAACCAAGCAAATATCCCCTCTCTTCCAGCACAGTGCGCTTAAGCTTAGACACAGTGGAGAACACACACCACATAAGGGGCCTGTGTGAGAGGCAGCCAGAGAGAGATGAGTAGATAGACAGGAGTTAAATAGCCACTCAGGAAAGAGGGAAGCAAGTGCTTTAAAACAAGGTTAAATAACACTTAGCACATCCATCAACTGCCTCTTTAAAAAAAAAAAGGAAAAAAAAAAAAAAGGGATTGCTATTCCACTTGCTAGACAGAACTTCAATAACCTCAGCTATACACTCATTACATAAAATGGAGAAAATAGACAAGGTTATATCTACTGGCTTACCACATTTATAGTTTATTTAACAGCTGGTCATTCAGTCAGCTCATTACATCGAATGGGACCTGATATTGCATAATGTGTGTAAGCAACTGGAAATCGATATTGTACTAGTGTGTTGCGTAGCCTATTTGTAGTAAAAAAGAAAAAGCATGCAAAAAAATTAAAAAAGCAGGAGGATGCCAGAAGAAAAGGAGGGAGAAACAGAACCAGAAAAAGAGCAAGAGTGAGGCAGGGATGTCCCTATTGAGTGTGCCTAATGAGGAAAAGCATGCAGGGATCATTATCAAGAAGCCTCATTAGCAAGCTATAGCTGAGGAAAAGAGCGAGGAAAGATGAGGGAAGGGAGTGGTGGGGGAACAGAAAGGAGAAAAAACAAAGAGGGAAGAAAATTCGGAAAATAAATTGCTTCCAATTCAATATTCATGGATAAAGAGCTGGCTTCCTTTCACACTTATCTTTTTTCATTATGTGTAAATGCTGCCGCAGCTCAGGCAACTTCCACAGGAAACAGGCAATTAAAGTTAACTAGGCGAAGCTGGATCCCTGCAGAACAGTACTGTCAGGTGGAACGAGCATCAACAGCACCAGCACACACCAGCTGGCTGGCAGTCAGACTTAATACGTCTGGCAATGATCGTCACATTACCTATTGGTCCTGTGCTTTATAACATATTTTTCAGATGTTGAATGCAACATTAGACTACTCTAAAAGCAGAAGAGATTTTATATTGAATTGACAGAATGGATAGTTTTAAGGTTAGTTGTCAAATAAAGAAAAAAGTGACACTCGAGGAAAAGCAAAAGACAAGATGCCAAAAATCTCCAAACAAAATCAAGTCATGCTTTGTCTCCACACAGTATATTTCTCCCTTCAAAAAGACATGCTAAAGCACCTGCAAACAATTTAAAAAGTCAAAACAAACAAAACTGATTATGTTTGGCAATTTTCCTTAACACTGACCATAAAGGGTGGGTAGACACCATGAGGTGGCTGCTGCTGCTGCTGGGTTAAAGAAGACAAGAAGAGATTCAGCCAGAAATGACACAAGCTGCAAACCTGGGGCTGCAACTATTGATTATAGTCATTATCAATTTATATGGTGAATAGTTTTCTATTTAACTAGCAAAGATAATTAATCCTTCAATCTATAAAAAGTTTTCTAGAGTCAGTGATGATGTCTTCAAATAGTCTAACCTGCAGTCGAAAAACTCAAAGATACTTATTAAACCAAGACATTTTCACATCAGGAAGCCAGAAGTAGACAGAGGGTTTAAATAATCCATAGTCAATAGTTTCATTTTAATTTCCAATTGACCAACTAATAAATTAACAAATACATTTGAGCTCTAATGAAAATCTACAGACATCAACTGGATTTCATGCGTGATTTATTAACTAGGTCTATAATATTACAGCACGTGGGCTTAGGTTAATATCTGATACACACCCTCATGCTGAAAAAGCAACAAAACCTTAGACATCAAGTGCTTATAGCAAATGCATGGGGTCACTGTGGACCTTCTGTTACACTTTATAAGTGACCTTCTGTACACAGTAAATATGCACACCCACATAAAATATGAAACGTTTTCACACAGTCAGCTAATGACCCAGAGTGGCAATAAATAAAAACCAGGTAGTTTAAAGTCTTTCCACAGATTAGTTTTTGATAAGCACCCCAACACCTCTAACTGACTTGTTACCCATTATCCAAGTACAGACTTAGCCTTTGTTGAAATTATGGAAATGAGGGTAGGAGCAGGGAAATGAGATTGCATCTCTGAAACTTGTCAAACCAAAGTCAATCATATTGGCTGTGGCCAAAAGCAACTACACTTTAGGTTCTAAACCTTGAGTTTGACAACCTGCTCTATTTGAAATTAGTCACCTAAAGGTGGAAGGACAGTCTAAGGGCAGGTGGGTGTTTGGGGAACTTTAATAAAAATATTACCATATCATAACTTATAGTACTGCAGCCTGATTTATTTTACATCTATCATGGATTTGGTGTTTAGTGACAGCTGTGTGTGACTTAAACACATTTTCTGATCTCACTGGGTCTGACGCTCCCTGAATATCACAGATTTTCAACACACATACAGTAGGGACATGGAGACTGATCACCTGCCACATTTTTGCCCCAGTAATTCAGGTCTGTATCCCTCTGTGTGTGTTAATTTGTGTGAAAGGGTCACTGTTGTTGCGGACAGTCTCACTGCACCCATTGTTTAAAGAAACAAAAAGAAAATGAGAAGTAATTACCTTGAAAACATGTGCCCCTGGCTCATTTGCCTTAATTGAATTTTGATATCTGTCTCTCATTAGACTTAACGTCCTCCTTCTACTAGGAAAAGCTAACCGCTGACTAACCTGTTCTACACAGGACTGAAAAAAAAGGTCAGTTATCCATCTGGGTCCAAGCTCATTATTTAAAAAAAAAAAAAAGCAGCTAGCCTCCTAGTTTTTAAATAAAAACAGATGGATGACCAAAACCTAATCAGTCTGAGCTGTAATTCAAAGATATTAGGAATTTTAAGCAGCTACAATACCGCCCATCTGGTAAAAAAACTACAGTCAACAGACTGGTGACAAAATGACTGCCAGTTACATAAAAATAACAAATTTTACACCAATATGTTCAATTACACCAATTTAAAAAGGTAGTATGGTAGTATCTGGTTTCCCAGTACCTACACATAACCCAAGAAAACATAGCCAATTCAGGCCAATCATCTTGTAATACTAACAACATTTCCTGAGGACACGCAGCCCAAGTCTTTTTCTTTTGCAAACACAATGCTTGTCCTGACCTGACCGCATTAATTGCTCTTACTGTTGGGTCAGACGTACGTAAGCCTGTTGGCTGGAACCTTTTATCTAATTAAAAGTACAGCCAAAGTGAAATCTGAGCAAAGCCGTGATCTGAGTTTAGCATGAAGGTTGTTATTTTATATCTGATGTTCTTTGAATCTGCCTGAGAGGGGAGGGGGAAAAAATAAATCAGAACAGGGCTGCTGTTAAGAGCTGCACCCCACATGCTGACAGGTCATGGTTAACCAACAATCAGAAATTACAGCAGTGAAGGCCATACTGACAGCACATTACAAACATTAAAAATTCAAATAAAAACAAACTACTGGAGACAGGGGCAAGTCTGCACAAGTAAAAAGGACACAGCATTGCTAGTTTGTATGCAATCTGAAGATATAAATGCCACAGTCAAAAAGAAGAAAATGGCAGCAGATTAATACACTAGGCTACTTTTATTCCCTAGCCGTCCATATTTTCTTCCTGAATCTATTGCCCTTTCCCAGGTTAGCATTGACATGCAACACTTTAGCTGAAGTACATAAAGGTGAAATAAATCTCATGTTTGAATAGCCAATGTGTCTGTACTAGAGTGCCAGTCCTCTACGCATGTAGCTTTGCCCCTGGCCTCAGGTCAAATGAAGAAAGAAGAGGGGTATACACACAGTGAGAGGCAGATTGGGAAGTCCACGTACCCCGATGATAGCATTCAGCTCTGTCATTGTCACCTGCTTAGCCCGTTCAACAGCCTGAGCCACCTGCTGTTGATGCTGCAGGACACAAACACCAACATTAGTTCCTGATGTAAAGGAGTTCATTACAAAAGACCCAATAACAAACAAATTGTGGCAAGTGATTTACTTATACATCACTACAAATAACTTTAGATGAGGAAAGAAATAAGAACCTTACTGCACAAAAATACTATACACACACAATATACTCCACAACAGTGACAAATGTACAATAAAAATATTCTGCGCTGTTCCACTAAATAATAAAAATTGAAATCTGCTATTAGTTGGGACACAGTCAGATTTAGATCCCTACTCCATTTGTGATCTAGTCTAGTTAAGTTCCTTCCATAACAGCCCGTAAGTTCTGAAGAACTGTGCACAACAGATACCGTCACACTTATCCGGTACAGTTAACATTATTGGTGAATAAAAGTAGTCTTGTTATTTGCTGCTAACTGGTTTGGCACTCACCTCTTGTGACAAGAATGGCATGATCTGAGCCAGAATGGCATTTAGTCGTTTGGCAATCTCAGTCTGTAGAAAAGAGGAAAATATGAGAATGACTTTTGTTCGGTGTGCTGATGTCACAGAAGGCACAATATTTAAGCAGTTAAACTACCTATAAAACAAAAGGTGTGCATCTTAACACAAGAATGTTTGTAGCAAGCATTTGGCTAAACTATTTACTGTATTTCTTGCCTACATAGGGACCACCTTAGAACAAATGTACTGCCCCTTCTCTCCTGCCTCCATTAAACTCAGGGCTTATTTCATTAGGAGGCTCAAATATGCTAATACCATCTGGCTCGAGAGACCTTAATGAGGTCCATACTTCATAATTACAGCCCATAGATGGGGGGTGGGGCACAGTGAAGCAGACAGGTTAACACTCTGCCCCTATCAGAGCAATCTTTGGTATCGACCACATAATATTAGCTGGGAGAGAAAGATGATGCTTCAGGGCTCAAACACACAGCACTTTACAGCCCTGCATTTGGACAAATGGATATGGTGCGCTTCCCGCCTACTGCTTATAAATGTCCCAAGACATTTTGCCCCAACCCATTTCCTTTTTTTAAAATCTCTACTTTCCACATACTAAGGAGGGAAGAAGAAGAGAAGGAAAGAAACACAAAAGGATAAAAAAGGATAAAAGGAGAATGGTGGGGTGTAAGGTTGTGATGAATGGTGAAGTGAAACCCTGTGATTTGACACTAAGGTAATTGGGTCTGACTGAACCAAGGGAGGAGAACTAATTGATTCTGAGAGATTAGGGGTGGAGGCCCAGCAGGTGTGTGTGGGGTGAAGAGGTCTTTCCCGCCGTTTTATACGCTGCTGCATTCCACTCTTTTTCTCTCCTAACCCTGTTTGACTGTGAAAGGGGAAGGGAGGAGACAGGAGAAGAAAGAAAGTGGAAAAGAGGGCAGAAGGTGCCAGTAGCCTTTCGGACAACCTTCTGTGTCAGTCTTTTCATTTTGGAGCAGGCCATGGACAGACCTCTGTTGGCTTGTCAGGAATTATCTCACAACCTCCTGTCTGACCTTAGACACACTGCTTTCTCTCTCCATCCAAACCAACCCACCCTCCTCCTCCAAATGCTCCTCCACACCCCTCCATGCTAATCTCAACTACTCCTCTGTGCCCTCCCTCCTTCCTCTCTCATCTTCCCCCTCTCCTGTTGCTGGGGCAACGCTATCTGGCACGGCTGATCGTTATGTAAATTGGGCTGGGGCCCTGACCAGAACAGCCTGTAAAATCATATTAGGCGCAGCACAGAGACAGGTCATTAAATTGAATTTTCAGCCTGTCGATCTGATCGGCACGGGAAATTAATGAGGGATAACCGGGAGTGGGGACATGGGGAGGGGTCTGCATTGACGGAGAAAAAGAAGAACGGCGCTCTGTGGAGACTCATAAAGCATCATCATTAGCGGGGGATGGATACAATGACACACAGTAGGATTATAGTGGTGGTAGTATCACACCACTTCTCTGCAAATGGCTGCAAAGGGAGCAACATGGGGCTTGTAGGAAACAGCGGTATGCTGATACATTCTGCTATTAGAGCAACATTACAAACTCACCACAAACCAGTTCACAAAGAAAAGGATCCATTTGTTCACAACAAATCACCACTCCTGAGCCACTATTTGAAGGCAAAAACATTCATGTAATTCAGGTCCACTCTGCCTTTTGTGTTAAATTTAGCATGGAATGCTAAAAACACATAGGATTCTCTCAGCAGTTTTTTCTGAAAGGTGAGCCCGAGCTCTTGGTGACTGGAGAGCTCAGATCAATCTGAGCTGCATTCAGGGTTTTTAAAAGGTCAAATGTTCCTGAACCTTCATCTGCCTCTGAAAGTTAACCCAGAATGAAAATATTCATTTTGAGAACAATGGAACAGGCTTTTATTTGCATCCATTTTTCTTTTTCTTTTTCTAGCCTAATTACTATCATGTTGACAGTTTGCATTGTGCCTGTCCTACCTCAACTGCAGTTAAGAAAAAAAAATGCAGGCAAACATGACTCACAAACATGATTCACAAAGGAGACAGTGGAACACCCTTAAACTGAAACTCTGTATCCCTGCATCCTCTCTTTTTCAAATTTAGTCACTCCACTCTGTTCAGAGTTCACCTATTGGCAAATGGGCACATAGCCTATTTACACAACTTTTTGACAGCCATTTTGAAGGAGAAAAATACTGATATCACATCATCTCTGATTACACTCAGCACTATTAAATGATTCCCACTATAGAGGCACTGTTCTCCACAGTGCTTTTAGTGACAGAGACGGGCACTGGAAAAAGTTTATTGTCACTTAAAGCTACTGAAAACAGAAGCTTTTCACTACACCTCCACAATTACAGGTACTAAGGGTTCTCTAGTAGCACCCGAGCTTGGAGAGGTGCTCTCTCCATTACATCCCTCTGTCAATGGTGCACTGAAAGCCATTTGGGTGTTTGTCGCTCAAGCATTAGCCCCCAAGTGGAGAGCAGACTCTCTGATGAGGATTCAATTGGCGAGAAAAACAAGTGGCATATGACTAGGGGGTGGGTGGGGGGTTACAGAGATGGCTGTTTGAGAATTATCTTTTCAGCCAGAGAAGAGGAAGAAAGAGGCACTTAGAGGTATCTTGTTCATTACAAATGCATGAAGAATATTTTGCATGTGCATGTCACTCTATTTTGAGCACATACAAAAATTAAGTGGCAGCCGTTTCTGCAGGGGTGCATATGGAAATGTGCTGTTTTCCAAAAGATTACACCCCATTTTGTTAGAGTTCAAATCATCACATGGTAGACAATGTACACAATCACACACACACTCACTCATTGTAAACCACTGCTCTACCAGCTCTTCCATCGTAGCTATCAAAATAAAGCATGTCTCACAGCCTCCAGTAACCTCGTCAACCTCCCTTGAGAGACTGTGTGTGTGTGTTCTTGTAGTCAGTTTTTTTGGCTTAGCGACAAGTCGGCCATCATCACCTTGGCAAACAATTCCAGGAATCCTGTATAAATTATTCATTTGCACAAGCTCTCCTTCTCCCCTCCTCTGCTCCCCCTTTCACTCTATTCCTCGATCCAGGTGAGGACATGAAAATCCTTGTTAAAGCACCTTCCCCATTTCCCTCATTTACTCAACTAATAAGGAAATGGATATATACACGTTCACAAAATGGCCACAAAAGGTGCAACAAAATTAAGCAGCCGCATAAAACAACAATGTGTGGGAACTTCTGATTCTTTTATCTATTCATGTTCCATTTGTTTCGTATTTAACAAAAAGCGAACTGATATCAAAATTTAAGCAAATGCACAGGAGTAATAAACAGGGACCACAACAGAGAACAGAGGTAGAGAAAAACAAAGCAACCCACACCACAAGTCAGCAGGGCACGTTGCTGAGGCAGCCTAATGAGCTGCGCTAATTAAAATCACTTATTGACAGCAAGCGAGGGTGATTACCTCCACCCTGCACTCTTTGCCATCATAAGAGACACTGTCAAAACAAATTACCCCACAGCAGCCAGAGCAGCGTAGAGGAAGCTGTTTGTCTCTTGGAACATGAACTATAGCATGTTTATGTCTGCACAAACACACAACTGTTGTTACCATGTAAGGGATATAGTATTTATTCATATGCAAACGTGTTTGTGCCCATTTCCCTGCTTTTCATTCCAGCTTTGTAGTGATAAACACAAAGTCCGTTTATCACTCTGTAATAAATCTTCAACACAAGCCAAGTAATATGCCAGCATCCAATAATCCAGCCTCCCTTGCTTCCTACCCATAACAGGGAGAGCTAAGGGCTGTCTGTTTACCTCTTGCTGATGTCATCACAAACACTCGTTCAGAGAGATGGGAAAAAGGAGAGAGAGAAAGGGAGGTGGCAGGAATCATGCATTATTCAGAGCCTTCCGTCAACTCCACCAGGCTTATTGATAAAACAAAGGAGATGCACAGGAGAGGAGCAGTCGATTAACCCATTTATCCTGAGGCCTCTTACTCTTTTCCTATCTCCATCTCCCTTCTTCCCTGCTCGTTTTGTCCACTGCCACCAGCATCCACCCACAATAACTAGCTCCACCCCCACCCTGCATTGCTACAGCCTCCTAGTTGCTAATAAGTGCCTGACAGAAAAAGCTTAAGAATGGGGAGGAGGATGAGACGGCAAGCTCCTTGATAAACAGAAAACACACCTAGTTAGTGCGTGCACACCCACAGGTCACGTGCCTACAAAAAAAAAAAAATGTCTACGCCTGATGAATGGTGCAGTGTGCTGCTGTTCCAACTGTGTTAGCCTCCCACTGATACCATTAACCTTCTGGATCTGAGGGCCATGAAGCCTCCACCCCTCCTCTCACTACCTCCTTCTCCCTCTCTGACAGACTCCTACCCTCATACATCATATCACACAGCTAATGACACAAGGGACATCATACACATCACATCACATCATTGGGGTGGCAAGACAGACAGTGGAGGAAAAGACATGAATGAACAGACAAAGGGGAATGAGAAGGAGGATGAAAAAGAGAATTGTGGAGGCAAAAGTGATTTTATTTTATTTTATTTTTTTTTTAAATGGACAAAAATCAGAGAAACATGAAATGTAAGAATAGAAAGATACAACAGGGGCATCTCGAGATCACGTTAATGGGGGTTATGCACAGCTGACTGAATTGCCTTAGGTCAGATCCTCAGCTAAATAGAGCTGTTTTGCAGTGTTGTTTACAGTTGTAATCTGTCTTTTATAGAGAGAGTGAGAGGCCTCTTATATTGAGGATTGTTCTCAGTTAAAAGTGAATCAACATTTTAAAAACTTACCAAAAAGTATATCTAGAGGTCAGCAGATGGCAAAACAATTGTATGTTGTGTTTCTAGGGTTTTAGTGTCTTGCTTGAGGATACTTCACAAGGTGGCATTTGTGGTGGTACAGGAGCTTAAAGTCAACTAAGTATGTGGGTTGAGTGACTGCATTTACATGCACTTACATGCACTACATGCAGTACTCAATGAAATAATCATTGTCTGGTAATTGGGTAAAAGCTGTTAACGTGTTAAGAAACCTGGTTACTGGAAATACACATATACATGCAGCAGCACAGTAATCTTATTTCTAAACTCAGACTTCTTTTGTAAGCCTGGTGAACAGATTTTAACTCTATAGTGACAGAAAAAGCTGTTTGACTTGTTTTGTATGTGTCTTCATGTTGCAACGGAGTGATGGTGCAGGGGGAGAAAGACAAACAAAAGAACAGACACACACACAGCTGATCCACAAAAGGAACTGTCTGAATTTAAAAAATTCCATGGGAGAAAGGTTTTAAGAACTCTACAAGGCACTTTGTGTTAGTCTAATTGTCGAGGCAAAAACGAGGCAACATCGCCTCATTAATGATCTCTCCTTTCATTCAGCTGCATGTTTCTGTCAGTTGTTACACACGTGAGCAGTCGGAGAAAGCTGATTAGAAACCGGATTATACATATCAAAGAAATTGTCATTCTCCAAAAGAAATCTACCTGCAAAAATAAGGTTTCCCGAATCCCTAACCCCAATTTCAGAAATCAGCTTTCCTGTTTACATGACACATAAGAAATCAGCTTACCCAAGCAAGCTGACTATAACCTGGTTAGTTAAGGCCACGTAAACACACTGATTGTTTCCTCCAATGGACATGACAAGCCAACGATCAACTAGAAGCAAACCAACAAAGCAGCCTGACGTGATCCGTAGCTTCTTTCTAAGATAATTTTAATATATTTGCCCCCTTTCTCCAAGCTTCCATTTATAATGAAATAACTCTTAGGGTGGTGAAGAGATATTCTGGCCTAAGTCCTTCCACAGCAGCATGATGCCCAGTGCTGGGTGGCAGCTGAACTAATGAGCTTTTAGCCCAGTTGGCACTGTGTAGGCAGATACAGAATATGCAGGCATACATATGTGCACGCATATGCGCACACACACACAAACAAAATACATCCTCTCAGATTGTCTGCCAGATACTTCACTTTAATCTTATCAAACCATCCCCATCAGGCAGCGTGCCCTTCGTGCTGTTTAGCCTGTCAGCATTTTCACTGCAGGAAGCCAGTACATGTATGCTTCCTAAAGGCATTTAAGGATGAGGGTAGAAACTAAGGTCAGGTATGTGTGTGTGTAGGTGTGTTTATATTTCTCAATCACTAGAGGGGAAAAAAAATAACAGTGTTTTGGCTGTAAACAGACCATCCCTGATATGGCTACATACCTGTTTGTGCATCTCAATGTTGAGCCCATAGGACATCTCATAGTACTGTAAAATAGAGGAGACATAAATACATTAAAAACTCTTCAGTGGCACATTTTTATTTATGCATTGACTCCATTTATTAGCAATATCTTAAAGACATACTGCAAGTCTTTCCATAATTGTATATATTGGAATTCTAAGTTGCTTTTGACTCCTCTACTGAGTAAACCGGGAACTTGTTGGTTCAAAAAGACTGTAAAAGGCGGTGGTGGAGTAGTACAACATTATTAAAGCACACAAACAATAAAAGAGAACTTTAACAAGTTGCAGCATTTGGGATACCTATTAAAGCGCAACAACTTTAACTTGAAAACTTCATGTACTTTTTGCAGCCACAGCAGGCAGATTAGACATAGAGGCCACTGTTTTCTCTTCTACTGGGCAATCACAGCTATTGAGAACCAACACTGCTTCAAAACCCAAGGGAAAAAGCCAATACTCTTACTGAAAACAACATTATCTGCTTTTGATTGCCAAAAAGCTTTTGAGCCCACCAAAAGATATAAACTAAAATGCACTAGTTTGTCTGCCTTGATTTTCAAACACACAGCAAATATCTTCCATTTATTATATTCACTACCTTCTGGTTCCTTGCTGGGAAAAAATTATTTAACAAACATACTGCTGCATTTGGTTAAAGTCATTCCTTTCATGTACAAACAAGATAAGCATGTACATACACAAACTTAAGGTCTAAGTCACATCACTCGTTAGATAAAGATTGTTCTTTTTCCATGCAAACAATGCAGCTTTTCCTGTATTACAAAGAACTTTTCAGGGGTGTTGGTTTTGCAGAGGCACATTTGTTTTTCTTTGATCACCAGTAAGTTCAGTACTAAATGAAATATGATTTAACTGCATTATCAAAACAGTTTTACATGTACCCTGTCACAACACTGATAGAAATCAAGCACCTATCTTAAGTTCTGGTAAAAGCACTGATGCACGGTAGATTTAGCAACAAACGTGTTCAGTAGGATTGGACAATGATTTAATATTACTCAGTATTTCCCACAAACCCAGTGGCCAATTTTTTTTAAATCAATCGGTAACAATGCCATCAGTGGTCAGTTAACTACAGGACTATTTCCTGTAGGCTATGTGGCTGCTTAAACTGTCAAACAGCAGTTAAGATCACCTGTTGGTAATGTAACATTCATGATTTTAATTGATGACAGGACACATAAGTTATCTGTTATCTTTACAGTTGAGGAAAAACTAAAAAAACATGTCTCCTTATATCCTGGGAAGTCCTGGGGTGTGTCAAAGGTCTCTGAATAACCTCACAGTGCACCTGGGGTGAGTTAAGTTTAAAATAGTATCCAGGAAAACCCTTTGATTAATGCACAAAGCCTGCCGATCAGTCATTAACCCCCACTGGGTCATGTTGGGTGTGGAGGGGGGTGGAGAAAGGTCATAAAGAGGACCCCAGAGCCTTAGAGGGTGGTTGTCACACCCTGTAATCAATAGCTGGACATTTGAGTTTCAGCTGCCCCTCTATGCACTTCAACCCTGAATTTTCTTATACGTTAATACATAGGCCTGGGTCAACAATACAAATGCTAACATGGCCTTTGCAAAAAACCATATCTTCACAACCTGTGACTGTTCACCTGAGGTAGGAGGGATGATGCAGCATTAAATCAGAGTCACAGTTTTACGATGATTGCTCTTACCATGACATAGTGACGTTGCATCTCAGTCTTCTCATTGGCCAGTTTATCATACTCCACTTTAAGACTTGTAGAGGAAAGAGAATATTTTAAAACATAATAATGTAGGTGTCGAATAAAAATAATTAGCGCAACAAGAGCAGAGACTTGATGCATAAAGCTACAATGATAGTACAAAACAGAGGAAGCTTCGTCTTCCTACCCTTTCCAAAAAGCCAATAATGTTTGCATTAGGCTAGTTTTTACCTGTGGTATTGGGCCTGCAGGAACTGAAATTCATCTTTGATTCTGTCACAGGACTCTGCCACAGTGAACTTGAAGCCAGGCTGCCCTGGCTGGTGAGGTGCCTGAAAAGTGCAAGGGTGGAGATACCACAGGTGTAAACAATGCCCTCACAGTCAAGATAATAGTCTCATATCACTCTTGCCATCTCCTCCTCATCTTTCTTGGTAAACTGTTTTTTTTTCCCCTCTTGATGGTTTGTCCTCACATTTCCCCTGAGCTCTGGCTAATGGAGGAAAGAGCTGCTTTCACTCAGCAACATGTGCAATGACAGAGAAGGGTCACCTCTTCTGCCCTCAAAGTAATATTACGCGGTGAGCAAAGGATGGTGGAAGGTTAAAAATCATCCATGCACAGTGCTATTTTAGTTGCATTTTGCACCAGTGCAAAAATGCAACTAAGTCGTTTTAAGGAAGAAGGCGATGATCTAGTTTCCTATACTCAACAAAAAGCTATAATCTTACTGGTATACACAATCTCCCAGTTCCTCTCCTGCCAAAGTGAAGCGGCTCCGACGGAACGATGCAGAACACACATAGTAAGGTGTGGATCTGTAGCTCCACTATGAAAAGCTAGTTATGCTGCTTTTAAATGTTGCTATATTTACATCAATTTACAAATAGTGACTATAAAGAATGCTACTTACCGGATGCCGGCCTTGTGGATACATGTCGAGGCAGTGTTCGCAGTGTTTCGCTCTCTTTCCGTAATTCCAATGAAGGTGCGGTAAATCACCGCCACCCCCTCCCCTGTACACGCAGGATGGCAGCGGACAAAGCCCTGTTCTCGACTGCGAGGCGCGCACTCAGACCCCGGCCACTGGATGTATCACCTCGGCTGCCTTTCCTTTGTACCTAAGCAAACAGAAAATGGGGAACATCTAAAGACCCGAACCACTTCTGCAGCAAAAGACAGTAGCACCGCGGCATGAGTTGAAGATTTGAACTTAAATTGAATTATCTAAAAATGAAATTAAAACGTTTCCACTTTTGAATGTTTTGTAAATCTTAAATCTCCCCCACTTTGTGTGAAAAGTCTAAAACTGTATCCACAATTTGCATTACAGTGAAAAACGTGTGCCAGCAAAATGCGTTTGATCCTGTGTATCAAATAAAGCCCAAAGTTAATACTTTTGATCACACGCTCAACGACATGATGCTCATTTTTCTCCTTAATCTAACTAGTTTCCTTCCACTGGAGGTTTAAATGACACAAAACTGGTTGTTCTGATGGTCCGCAAAGATCACAAACAAGGAGCTGCAGCTTTCAAAGTCGGCTGCCATAAAGCCACACCACCTCCACCACCCGTCTTGTTAGCGGCTCTCTTCACGTAGCCCTTTTTACCTTTGTCTCGACCGATTCCCCCTCTCTTCTGCACAGGTAGAAAAAATAATAATTAAAAATCAGTATCCAGACAAACGGCTTAATATCCTCGCCTTTGTAACCGTCACCGCTGAGTGATTAGAGCGGAAAATGTACGTCGCAGTTTCTGTTTTTCATACACTTCTTCTTTGCCTCTTGAGAGTCTTTAAAACCCCGGTGATCCCGAGGCGGAGAGCGTCTCTCCGTCCAGTCGGGCGTTGGAAACCCCTCAGCTGGGACGAGTTGTTGACCGCAAACAACTTCAAAGAACGCCTACATCAAATCCAGTAGCACTACGCGAATCTTCAAGTAAGTCCAAAGAATTTTTGGCGAATAGTCGTGTATGTTTCTGAAAACGTCGGGCGTTATGAAATATAGCACTAGCTTGCTGTTCGGTATACCCAGTACCTTCGCCACTCGCTCTACCACACACAGACTGTTCACTGACACGAGGACCAGACTGCCGAGAGAGGGCCCCGCGCTAACCAATCAGTTACTCCGAAGGCGATCAGCAACGTTGACCAATCACAACGTTGTATCCCCACGTGGGTTATCATGAATAGCGACGTCCTGATTGGGCTGCGACATGTGACCTCACATGTTCGCCATTTTGGATTTGAAGTGACATTCAGTGCGTTCAACAACTTGTTCAAAACAAAGGCAATAATTTATATGTCCTTGCATTCAAGCCGGTGGATCAGCTCTGAGATTTTGAGTATATACCTGTGAGTTTCATCATTATATGTATGTTATGGCGAGTCATACACTATATGCTAGTGTAAACAGGACACAACCCCACTAGCTGTAGACAGGATTTATCATTTTAATAAAGTCATTTGGCTGTAAATGCGGCATCTGCCTTGAGATTGGGACAATTATAAGTGAAGCTTGACCCTTAACAATAGTTTGAAGTTTGATACAGGAATATCATTCTTTCTATCAATTCAAGAAGGGGTAGAAATGCCAAGAAAAAGAAATAAGCCCAGTTACCATGCCAAGAAAAACAGGAGCTCATTGAAATTCACTCAAGACCAAAGTGCACAGAATATGTGAATACCGCTTAATCTACAGCAGTGTCCTTTGAGTGACTTGAATTGATCGACCTATTTCTAACGAGACCTCAAGCATCTACAAGGTTTCCTATCAGCAGCACTAGGTAGACTACAACACGTCTGCGCTTCAGGATATCAGCCTATCACGTGTTGCTCACTATGCCCGGCCCCACGTGGGGCCGTTGCACCCCCTCCCTCCGCTCCGCTCCGCCCTTGCTGCTTCTCATCCAATGGGGCCGCAGCGGTCTTCCTCCGCGGCTTACAATTGGCTCAGCGCTCGAAAAGCTGTCAGTCAGGAACCCAGGTTGTCAATTAAACCCACGTTGGGTACCGCGCTGACAAATGCCTGTGCTACTCTCTCTCCTGCCTGCGAATAGTGCCTGGAATGGCTGCTTAATTAGCTTCGAATGGCTTTTCCTTTCAGCTCAAACAATCTGTCACTACCATGTGGTAAAAAGAGCCGTGCATAAAACAAAAGCAGGAAAAAAAGCCAGTAGGGGCTAAATATCAGTTTGATCCCCCCCCCTCCCTGAAAACATTTGCTGAAAACATGCTTTTACCTAGCTGAAGCAATGGTTTCACTCATCTGTTTCTGCCTTCATTTTCTTCTAAAATTGTTTATCTGGGTGTCCATTTAATCGATTTTCGATTTTAATCGATTCACATTCAAATCTGAGGGTGGGGTTTCTTTATACCCTGGAAATATAATGAGTTAACTAGAAGATTCGGTATTATGGCATGGTTTTGAAATAAATAAATAAATGCATGTACAGGTCACAGAAAATGTCTTAACCTTAGTTTTTCATTATTTCAAAGCTAAATTCTCATCTGCATTTCAGTGAATCACAGACATCAGGTAGGAAATAAGGACAAAGCTGCAACTGATATCTGATAAGAATGTGATAATTAATGAGTAAATGTTTGCCAGTGACAGAATCTACCACAAAATGTGAATTTTATGTAGATACTTTGCAGCTATACTAGACATGGTTTCCTTCCTAAAAATACATTTGATTATCTTATTTGTGTTTATAATGCAAGCATGGTTTAAACAAAGTATTTTATAATTTGTAGCATAATAGATTGCCGAAGAGTCGAGAAGTATAGAAAAGTTTAAACATCCTCTAGCTAGAAATACTGCAAGCTTTAGCTGTTGCTAAGCAACAATTGTATCCCTCTTCCAGATGCTTTGACATGAGTTGGTATAATAATTCATGTACTGAGGGCATGTCAGTAAGTTACACACCCAATGGGTTTTCACACAAAACTTCTCCTAATGGTGCATTATCTTAGCAGTCAGTGGCAATCACAGTAGTTAAGAGTAGGAACAGACTTTAAAGAGTAGAACAACATATAGGTCTAAACTTTTTGCACTTCTCAAAATCTGAGCTTCCTGATGGAACTTTTTTGTTCTCTGATTTGCACTGACAACTCCGTGTTGTTACCACTGACACTCTGATACCTGAAAACAGACAATGAAAGATAAAAAGTAAACGGTTTACTATAATTATTACAAGCGGCCCACACCTGGTTAAAATAACTACTTTAACTGAAACTTTAGCACAATGAACACAGTTTAATTCAAATTTTAAAAAAATATAGATTTTATTTAGTATAACTTAAAGTTACACCAACAGTTTCTTTGGAAGCATTACGGTTCCTTACCAGTGACGCACCTGAACAATGTTGCGGTGTGAATTTGCACATGTAAAGTGCATACAGCTCCAAAATGGCATAGACATAGAGCATTGCCAAAATATTAAATTATATGAGAAAAGTTGAACAAAAGTTCATTACACATTACATTTTATTAAAACATGTGAAAACTTTGAGTTATAAAAAGATCCTAACTACCAAATCATTATTTTGTGAAAGAAAAAAGTATACTGAAATAATTTTCTCTCCACCTCTTTGACATTCGACCCTGATTGTACACACCTCTGAACTTAACTTCTAGTTTAATTTCTGTGAAAATTGGACCAGAACAAATTCACAGTTTCATGTTGAGAGGTATTATAGCCTCCAACCTTGCATAGACTCTACTGTTTTGTTTTAGAGAGCAGTGGTACAGTGGTTGGGTGGTTCACTTCATCTCACAGGATGCTTCAGTGTTAAGTTTGTTTGTGTGCTCCAATATGCTGTATAGACTTCAGCCAAGTTAAACTATCCAATCATCCACATAATGCCTTCACAGAGGTCTGACTGCCCAAGGACAGTCAGATCCAGTCCAAATAGACCTTGGTATAATAACACTGGGATGACCTAAAATCACCCTAATAGAGAAAAAATGCCAACACATGATGCACTTAATTAAGGTGAAACCATGATTCAAAATTAATTTTATTTTTCAGTTTAGTTTTCTATTTTGCATCAAAACACTTTGTTCTTCTGTTAATATTAAGAAAGACCAGATGATCACATTGTTTGCATTGTTTGATATGCTGACACACAAACCTGAAACCAACAACAAAAAACTCTACATTACCTGACAGTAAGTGAATCATTTATAACATCCAATTCAGGTCCTGGGGTCTAATGGATACAAAAGGAAATAACCTGTAATAAGTTTCCCTCAAGTATCCCTAGTATCTACTTTGATAGGAGGTGTTGTTAACTTCTATGTCAAGGATGCAGTACAAATCTTAGTTTATTGTCTGGCCTATCAATATAATTCACTATTCATCATATCTTTACTCAAGTTAGCAGGTACTCGTGATTTCTGCAGAACTGCTGGTTCTGCAGAAATCCAGAACTGCTGTAATCCTGGGATTGGTATGTGCAGGTTCATTGCAAGGATGTAGGTTATCAGGAACTTGCAAGCACAGTGGCGGTCTCCACAGACCCAAGACTCTAAATGAATAACCACATACAAACAGACATTATCATACAGCTTCATCGGATACTGCGGACTGTGGATACATCTGTCTCCCACAAACACAAACAGATCCACTTTTCATCCAACCCACTCTGCTGCAGGTTGTGCACATCTTTTGCTGTTTCTTACAAAATCTCGTAGACACATGTTATCGTTTTATTCTGCAGAACAATAATAACAGTGTAAGTGATGTGACAGAGATGAGAGGGTTGAACTTGATGTTTAGTTAAAAAACTAAAATCAAAACATGCGTAAATGTATAGACAGTGGCATAGATTGGGCAGCTACAAAGGCGTGGGCTTTGAATTTAGGATAATGGGGACAGTCCACCCTTGTCCACCCTCTGCACTGTTTATTTGCACTGAAAACCCAGATGCTGTGAAACTCCCACTCTGAAGCACTACACAAATATTGGGGCTATTTGCAGAGGTGGTTTTAATTCTTCACAGGGCAACGATTGGCTCTTTTCACTCCTATCACTGCAAGAGCTTGGTCACTGGATTCCTCCAGCTTCCTTTGTTGCCCCCACCCACCATTTCACAGCAGCCCCAAAATAAATATAACTGATGTATATTTTAAATGGCTTTCTTGGCCACTAAGGACTCAAATCCCATTTATTCTGCTTATGGTATCACATTCTCTGCTCAGAGAAACCCCCACTACCAAAACCACAGCTTCTACAGCAAACCAATGATGGTTCCTGGTTCAGCTGTATACAAGGATCTTGATTCCTGTTTCAAAGGTCCTCATGTTCTGTAGGCCTGCAGTGTGAAAACTGGGGGAGGGGGGGGGGGTTAAATCATAACATCAACTATGCATTTTCTTCACCTTTGTAAAGTTTTGTTTCAGCTTTCATCAGATTAATTACTTAATCCATTTAACTGTCAACTCTTTCAACTACCTCAGTCATTTTTTCATGCAAGAGTGTAAAATGGGGCTTATTTCACCACTGTTCTGGTTGGTGGGTTGGTTGCAGCAGTATTGTAAAGCACTCACTGACTCAGGATTATTGACATGCTTTCAAAGGCAAGTTCAGGGCATGAAAGGAAACATTCCTTGCCACAATGGACCCAGTGTTTGTTGCGAGGGCTGCAGACATGAATAGGGCCCCTAAGTGTATCACTGAGACTCGTCAGCCTGTAATCAATGCAAAAAAGATGAAAGGGCCTTATCAAAAGAGACAAACACAGACATGAGCAGGGTCTGAAAAAAAAGGGTGAGGGCTTTTTTGAAAACAGGAGGAAAAATATTTTTCAAATTGTTTTTTTTTTTCTTTTAGGCAAGTTACACACCTGCATTTAAAATACAGAGAACAGAATTCGGGGAATTTTTAGCTTTCAGTGTGATTTGTTCCATCAAACTTGACAAAACAGTGTGTATCGTGTAAATATTAGGGTCAAAACAACTCTGCACTTTCAATTGCTCTTTTTTTAAAAACCTAATCGTTATCCAATGCACTTCACAATTGCTTGCCATGTAAACACACACACAGTCAATGCAAGGTGCTGGCCTGACTTGACCCACTGGGAACAAGTTGGGTTTTAGTGCTTCGCCCAACCCTATGATTAATAGACATGCACTCTACCTGCTGAGCTGCAGCTGCCTCTTAAAGTAAAGGTACTAAAGTGAGAATAGACAGGAGGCACTCTAAATGCTGTAATAGGCTTTCCTTTTGAGCTTGTCTTTTAAGGAGCTCAGAGACATTAAGACTCAGAGGCTACAAAAATGCTCAGATAATAATACCTTTAGTAGTAACTGAATTTGAGTCATATGTTGTTTTGTAAAACCAGCTCACTTGCTGCATTCTGTGGACCTACTGCCCTGGAACATAATATTGAGCGCTCATGCAGTTTGAGTGTTTTTGTCCGTGCAGCATCAATTTGAAATTAGTTTACAGTTGTTGATATTGAAAACATGATTGAGCCTTTTTTTCTTCCTCAGACCACTCTGCTGAGCATTAATGATTCCACAATGGCTCTGCCTCTGGTGCTGCTTGTGATTAATAAGCTCATTTAGTCAGCACTCATTGTGACTGGGTCCAGAGGCCAGCCCAGTGTAAGGCTCTTCAGTGGGTTAGTGTTATTTTTTGTGATTACCGTCCAAGTGGCTGCTGTAACAAGCAGGTCAACAAAGTGACTCTATCCTCTCCTTTAGCTGGAGAGCGAAAGGGAACCTACTGAAGGTGGTGAGGCCCACTTTGCTTCTACCAAGGGAATGATGACATAACCACAGAGGTGCCAACTATCCCTCTTACTGCTACTACAACCACAAATGAAAAACAGCAAGGTCCAGCAACCCTATCTAAGAAATTGAGTATTTAGAAAATTCTTAGTTTTTTGTTTTTGTTGTGCTGACAAATGTACCAAAGTGGAGTATGTGGGAGATGGGTTTACAAAGTGCAGAATGAGATCAGTGTTCACATTCAAAGTTCCATTTCTGATTATGTTTTGGCAACAAAAGCACATCAATGTCAGGGAAAGATTGTGGTTCAATGTTGCCAATCACATTGTGTCACTGTGGAGATTTTCTGTATTAAGCCAATCAAAGAAGTCAGTATCCATTCAAATCTGCACATAGATATTAGTGTTATTATTTTACATATTTGAAAATGGGCTAACCCAACACAATAAATGATGGAAATGTAACAAGGAAGTACACACATTTCTACATGCTCTCTGGGATTGTTCCTTTTTCAAAAGAGGTACTACAACCCTTGAGGAGTGGCTTAAACATCCACTAGCAGAATCCCTACAGCTGTGTCTGTAATTAATCTTTCATGCTTTCTAAAGCAGTGTTTGGAAAGAAATAACAGGTTCTATTTTTACACAGAGTTACTGTATTATATTTTTAAATTGTGATTTTTTTTTGTACATGTTTGTATAGATAGTCATGGCAGTGTTTACAGTGCATTACTGCAAATTCAGTTTGTTCATAATTGGAACATATTTCTCCTCAACTATGTACTTTGTTGTCACAATGTAAACTTTCAATTAGAAAAGAAGAAAAACTGATCTACTTGGGATGTGAGAGAACCCTAATATCACAGTGACATTTTAATGTCTCATCCATGTAATGATCTTTTTTTCATCAGTCACTCGGCAGGCGACCACAGCTCTGAGTTCATTATGGACCAGAGCAAAATGTGGTTTCCAAGGGAACAAGCAGGTCTAACTACATGCAGTGCCTTACTACTGTAGGCAAGATGAGGTGTTTGCACTCATGTATACCTTAGAGGGAACTGTGTAGTGTTTATGCATGTTCATCGAGAGTATGCAATAGTGTGCAGGGCCTCGTCTGCTGTTTTCATGCATTGAACCCACTCAGCCTTGTGAGATAAATGGAATGAGGTAAATCACCTGGGAGATTGCAGCCAGGCCATCGATTTCATGGGTCATCAGATAACACCGGGGTTTGCTGAGCACATGCCCTTCAGCACTAGGCAAAAGCTATCATTTAGCCAGATCAATAGCTCTAATTACCCTGCTCCACCCACTGCAATAAATTCAGAACATATCACATTGTCTTCAGAGAACTGGAACAGGGAAGTACAACATCACTGATGTTATCACATTAAATCTTTACTAAATAGTTTTTATAATATAGATTCTTTAAACATTATTCAGACTCAGTGGCCATTTCTGTGTCATATTAACAGTTTACCAGTATCTGTGAAGGAAAGATTTGATATTAACAGAGTAATGTTAGAATAATGTAACATTTTTGTAAATCTAGTTTGCCGAAAAAGGAAGTTCATACTAAAAACGCAGTTAAATTTAAGTAGAACTACTGTACCTTTATGGTTAAATAAAACAACAAAGTGTCATAATGAAGTTCCCTAGACTATTGCCAATAGTCTAGGGAGTAGTGAGTAGGACTACAATTGGTGACCCTAGACTATAGTCTAGGGTCACCAATTGTAGTCCTACTCACACAGGCTCTGATTGGCTCTTTTTAAAGGAATACCAGAGCTTTGACTTACTTGTCAGAATTTAAAATGTGTGAACAGAGGTCTTGAATAGAGAGGAGAGCCTGTCACTGTTGTGTATGTTTCTTAAACTAAAATGTTAACACACATCACAGGATGTTTTATCAATCAAAGCAAGGTGTGGTTTTAAAAATGTTGCATGGGTTATAACCTAGAACAGAAAGTTACTGTGCGATAACAGCTGAAAACGAAAATGCAGACTGTCAGTTGCAAACGTGGTTTGTGTTTTCCGAGAGCCTCCACCGGATTTGAAACAAAAAAGCCCATACAGCGCAAAAGGAGACATGGGACTCTGTGAAAAAGTTTCACCTTCACTCACCGATCTAGTTTATATTTACATTTACATTTAGTCATTTAGCAGACGCTTTTATGCAAAGTGACTTACAAGTGAGGCACAAGGTAGCAAAAATGTAAGTCAAGTAGAAAACATCAAAGCACATTTCATGAGATGCAAGTGCAAGAAAGAGCAGAAAGGAAGTATTTTTTTCTAGATTTTTTGGTTTCCTCTCTGCACAAACCACACACAGGCAAACAGCATCTTGTGTTAATATCATTTGCCATCCACTTAAAAGTTATGCTTTTGTTATTGGTGCCCTCCTTGTCTGCCTGTCCCTCACCTTTAACATGCTGAGTTCTGCCATCCTGCTATCAGGTTTCTCCATACTTATAGGCCTGTAGTGGTCCACTTATCACTAAAGCTGGCACAGTGCCCACCTTCTATCGGTGTCTTTCACTCTCTCCCTCTCTCGCTCGATCGGAGGAAACAGCTCAGTCAATCGTGGTAAAGTTGTTAAAATTTCAGGCTTAAACTATATGAAAACAAAGTGACATGTCAAAGGGCTTCTTAGCAACAATCAGCCTATAGAAGAGTATCACAAAATAATGCACCTACACTCAGATTTACAGAGTTTATTTACAATTGTTAGCTCATTGATTAACTGCCTGGCCACAACATTACTGCTGTTCAGTCTCGCTGCTGTCATAGTGTTATTTTCAGCTGTAGCCGGCAGCTTTTTACTGCAGAAAAGCTCTAAAAACACATTATCTCAGCACCAAACACAGTTGCTGTGTGGCCAGCTGGCCACGTGCTGGTGTCCTAATAAAGCCTAAGGAATTTAACTTTTGTGTGTCCTTACTTTAAGAGCACAGTTTTGCAACTTTTTTATTTGTCTTCAGCCTTTACATAGCTAAACATCACAGCAATCCAGTGTCTGGTTACCTGGTTTATACAGAACAACTCTTGACGTTTAAGGTTATTATGATCGTTGTTACTTTCTGTGCTAGCATTGAAACGATTTAGATGGATTGCTCACCTATCGGCACAGTTTTCAGCATCAAAACAAGATGTGAGGTAGGCAGCTAACTCAACAGTCCAGCTGTCTGTTCCTAATGAACTGCTACAGGATATCATGGGTCAGTACTAGCTCAGTTCCTGTGATGGTGGACTGTTACTTACACAGTAAAGCAACACAACCCATAAACATAATATCAAAGTTTATGTCATTTAAATTTTCTAGCCATATCAAACATTATAGAATTATAATATGCCAGTCTTGTGGATTTGCAGATGCATGCATGCCTAATACTTTATGTCATCACTCATCCTGTTTTAAAAGTCAGCATTACATTAATCCAGTCTTTATTCGTTCTGAGTTGCTTCTTGTTACAAAGATGTGTGTTTTACCTGCAGTCATATGTGTGTGGATGTCTGTGTTTGTATGTGTATCTATTTATCAAAGGTCTATCAAACTGTCCTACCCCCACGCTGTGAGCCCAACATATCCAAACTTGTCCAGCAGCTGGCCTAAGGGGCAGTGTAGCTGTTGAGCCTATAATAGTGACTGATTAGAATACCACTGGTGAGAACTGAACCCAAGCAGTTGTTGACAAGGGATATTAAGCAAAGTGGGGAGTCAGGCCACTGGAATTTGATGATACCGCCAGGGAAACATGTCCTGGCCTACACAGTGGTTCTCTTTAACACCATAGCATCCAAAGAGCTGATAACTCTATCCAAGAAACTAGAGGAGGGTTACATTGCTTCACCCCACAGCCTTCAAGAGGAAATTGAGAACCAAATGATTAAGCTCCATGACAATACTGCAGAGAGTGGACGCGTGACACACTCCACCATGGAATTCTTTTTTGTATTGTTTTCTTGGCTGGTTTTCATCTTTTCTCTGATACTCACACCACAGCACTGGGAAGGGCTTCAGCTACAAGTGCCAAACCAGAACTGTAAGTAGCTGCCTTTAATCTTAATTAATTATATCTTGCGTTTCTCAGTAAACCGCACATTATATTGTTTTTGTCCTTTTTGTTACAGTATGTCCAATCACCAATGGATTGACACAGATGTTATTAGTTTTAGTTAGTAACATTCAGTAGATGTTATTTGACCCCATGTTATGACTCCACATTGCAACTTTTCCATAAAATAACCACACATTAACATAGATTGTTACACCACATGACTTGAATTTAAATGAAAACAAGATTCACAAAGAACCTGTGGCCAATGGGGTCTTGCAGATGGTGTTAAGAGTCCTGATACAAGCTGGATCTAAAAAAACCTAGAACAGGTGTCAGAAAATAAAGTAGCTACTCAGTCTCTGTCAGGTAACTCTGTAGCTGCTGCCAAAGGGTAAAAGCTGGAAGTGACTGTGTAGGAAAAATCAGTATGCAAAACACAACTGTGTATTAGGCTGTACCAAAAGTAAAGAATGTAGATAGTGCACCGCTAAATTCTGAGTCTTAAAGGAATAGTTTGGCCTTTTAGG